>NW_028248001.1:0-16047 GCF_964263255.1 Lissotriton vulgaris
TTAACTTATTATTTTTCTCATTCCCTTTTCTGAACAGCATCAAGAAAAAATGGCTGAAGGTAGACAAGCTGTGTATGTAAAATCCAGAAGGGGCAATCAGCTAATATACAGTGGGTACCTTTATTGTTAGGATAGATTGACTGAGCCCAGTGTTGTGTTTCGATTTAAGTACCCGTACATAGGTTTTCTGAATCATGGCATTATATAGGCACAACTCACATTGCCCTTATTTAGGCATTGAATCCCAGTCCTTATTTAGGCATCAGCCATGCTATCCAAATACAGGCATGGTTACCTACAACCGTCTATCCCACGTCACAACGAGTTCTTAGAAACCAGACCCTTAAGCCATGGGACATTCCCTACTTGGATTATTGATTTATCCAAGAACTCATTTATTATGCATGAACAACTATTCCTTAGGGGTTCATTCATGACGTCTTCCTCTGCCTGACTTTATGTCAATGCTAGCATTCCTAGGCACCTTCCAGGTATAAATATACCTTTATTTTCCAAGGCAAACCACGGCTCGGATCATCTACACATCTTGATACGGCTCGCCAGAGCAAGTTCGGAAGGAATTTGAGTCCCCGCCTGACGCACTGACCAGACACTGTCATCCTGCTCACAGAGAATACAGCTTCCAGTGTCCTGACTTCCTTCGCAGGGTGTTAGGGATTGAGACCCGGAAAGAGATTTCAACCTTTCTCATTCTAAGGTATGGAGCAGACTAGAACGTAGAGGGACTCTTGGCAATACAAAACTATAGCTAAACTATACTATAGAAAACTGCACCTACTTCTTACCGCATACTACACTTAGGTTAGGTACACTGGGGTAGAACTACTTAGAAGCACCAGACGAGTATTCTTATTTTAGCCTGTGTTATTTATGTATGTTTATATGAATATATGTCTTAGCTAAAGACCATGCTATTGCAGTATTATTTCTTCTTACTGCTCCCGCTGTACTTATTATATTTTGCATACTGCCTTGTGATCGTAACAGCTCATATCTCTTGCACGAGAAATAAGACTGTTCAATAAATCCTTTTACTGAAACGCCCATCTATCTATTTCTGTGTACCTCTGAGGAAACTAAGCATGCACGATTGACTGAGTGAAACTGTTATCTATTGTTTCCAGGATTCTGAGAACTGTTCCGATTCTAAAGGGAAACAAAGTTGTCATGTTTATGCGGTTGTCAGAAACTAATCTCTTCTTGTTTATTCGAGAAGTTTCTAGTGACCTCTGAGTTAGCTTGCACACAAGTAATTAAGTTTAATATACTCAATAGGAGCATACTGACCTCAGTCCAATGCAAAAACTATAGTGTATATTATTCCAATGCACAGAGCCTATAAGGGAAATAGGAACTACTCTACATGGCGCCCAACAGTTTGGTTAGCGTTACTAATTTAACGCTAGATACTGAAGTAACTCAGGGGCATATTATCAAGAATCGGCGTTAAAATTATTGATGCTTTAGCGGCAGGAAACTGATGCTAAAGCGGCGATATTGGGCTTGATAATTTGCTCTTGTTAATTCCGATGGAAGCCCATGTTCTGGTATGAACATGGGCTTCTATTGGAATTCACAAGGGCATATCATCAAGCCCATTAGCGCCGCTTTAGTTGCAGTTTCCTGCTGCTAAAGCGGCGATAATTTTAACACCGTTCTTGATAATATGTCCATGTGTCGTGTTTTTCTCAGAGACCCCTTCTCATAATACTCCAATAAGACATCTGAAGTGGGTAGGGATAATATCCGCCATAGCTGAGTAGGAGGAAAATCCTATGTATTAGCTGTTTGGTTTGTTCAACGTTGAAGGATACAGTGTTCCAAAAATATTGTGCACCTTATCTTTGTTCCCTTGAAACTTGCTCTGCATTTTTCATTTAACAATGTCCGATATCGAGACAAACACCGTGAACGGTGGAGCTGCGGCTTACCCAGTTGTAACAGCTTTTAATCAGAAGTGAGCATAGCTCGCAAGATCCTGATGAATCTTCTGGAGACAGTGGACACGAATGAATACATTCAAGTGGAAACTGCAGACACCCGAGTGAGCGTGCCCCATAAACTATATGAAATAACATTACGTATAGAGGGAGATAAAACTAGGAAGATAAAAGGTCTCTTTTGGGAGAATCTATCTAAAGGCTATGATATCCTTCTAGCAGAGAAAGACTGGCCACCAGAGTTTATCAGGGAGTGCCCACATGGCGAAGAAATGATTATGCCTGCCTTCTCAAATCACATTCCAATTCATAAGAAAATGGGCAGTGGCCCAAGCCCCTGCATTATATAAAAATCATGTAGGATGGGATGAGGATTCTCCTCGCCATAAAATCTAGTTAAAAAATCAACCTACTGCACAGAGGCAGTATCCTGTTAAGCAAGAAGCTAAAAAACAAGTAAAGGAAATTTTAGATCAACTTGAATATCAGGGGGTGATTGAAACATGCACCTCACAAATGAACAATCCTCTGTTTCCTGTCTCTAAGCCAGACGATTCATATCGTCTAGTTTTGGACTACAGACATCTAAACTCCTGCTGTAAAACTTTTGCAGTATAAAACTCACACAGTGCAGCACTAATTAATATTATTGTTCGCAAAAAATATAAAACGACATTAGATATTTCAAATGGTTTCTTCTGTCAAAACATAGCACCTGAAAGCAGATATTTAACCGCTTTCTCCAGCATGGGGACCCAAAAACAATTTTGTCGTCTCCCACAGGGATCCAAGAACAGCCCAGGATTATTTTCAGCCAGGGTAACAGAGTTACTACAAATGTATGATGATGAGGCATTATCCTATGACGATGACATCTATCTTACAGACAATGACCTGGAGACTCACTTGAAAAGAGTGAACACCATAATACTTGGGTTCGCATCTGAAGGGTACACATTTAACTTTAAAAAATCATGAATTGCCCATCTAACTGTCCTATTTTTAGGATATGAATTATCAAGTGAAGGCAAAAGCCTAGCAGACAACTTCTTAGAGAAGTGTGCAGTACTCCAAGCTCCAAAAATGCTGAAGAACTTACAATCAATACTAGGTTTCCTGAATTTCGGAAGAACATACATTCTAAATTATGCAGAGAGGGTTAAACTTCTCTACGAACTAATAAAACCTGATTTTAAACCAATTAATTGGACTCAAAAACACACAGAAATTTTAAGATCATTACAGACAGACATGTTAACTAAAACAAAACTGCAAACACGCGCAAACGAACGCAACCTTGTAATCCGAATCATCCCAGGAAGATGCGGATTCACATACCTGACCTCTAATGAGGGAGAAACGGTACCAATAGCTTACAAATCACATTTGTACACACAAGCTGAAATGAAATTCAGTTCTACTGAAAAAATTCTAACTGCGGTTCAAACTGCTGTAGTAAAAGAAAGAGCCCTCGCACAAGGTAAACAAATAATTATTGTTACACCAATACCTGCCCTAGAAGCAGTAACAAGAGCAAGCATCCCCAATGCTAAAGCTTTACACCCGAGATGGATATAATGGGTTAATTCTCTTGCTGCACCGGACGTAGTATACGAATTTGATCCTAATTTAAAAACACAAGAATTTGTACAATATGAATATGAATGTCCTCTGCCGATCGAGGTTCTGCCTCTGGAACATTACGGTTGTATAATATATACAGACCGCTCAGCACAACCCGCAGTTGGGGGTAAACAAGCCTACAGTGCTGCGTGCGCGATTGTTAAAGGTCGTTGGCACGAAGGAAAATTTAAACCTTTGGTAACTAAAACTCAATCACTCGAAGACTGAACAGCTCAGCAAGCTGAACTACAGGCTTTTAAGATGGCACGGGACAACGCCGAGCGGAGCGGACACTTCACCTTGCTGGCATACTTACCTGGATTACCGGATACTCCTGGGGCCCTGACGCTGTTGGTCTCCCCACCAGTGCATTATTTCCGTCTTCTTGGCCTTGAAAAAGTCTCCAAAGAGACGAAACATGTGTCGGCAGGACAAGCTGGAAACAATTTTAATGATTATGAAATAAAAGATTTGAAGTCTAACGCTTGGCTCTGGATCCGTATTTTGGAAGTCTATCTCCTATCAATGAACTGTATTCTATAAACTTGTGATAATTACTTGGATCATTACATATCTTGTGAGGGTGCTTGATTAATGCCTGTTTTCTCTTTACTATTTTGATTGATGACACTATACTGCAAGAAGCTCACTGTGTGGCTACTATTAGCGGCCCTATTCCCCAAGGATTTACCGATACATCTGTTACCGCTACCCCGGCCCCTGAGGGATCTAATGAAGAGGCCGAGGGTAACACAGACACTGACATTGAACTTGAACAAGAGAAACAGATTCGTGCCTCAGCGGACGAGCAGTCCCCCACAGGGCATGACACCAGGCCAAGACGACTTTGCACTAAAAACCCACCAAAGCGGGTGGGGTTACGTTCTGGGGCAAGACGGAAGAGGGCTATTACCCCTAAACTTAAGCAAGTGGTTAGTGTTGAGGACACATCAAATCCAATTTTTGAGGATGCCTTTTTTGAAAAAATTGCTGATTTCCTTGAGTTAAAAATCAACACTATCATCAAACCTCTAATATCAAAAATTGACAAACTGCAAGCGGAGGTTAAGAAGTTGGGTGGACTTCATACTTTGGTTGCTGGTGGGGTAGAAAACATAACTACAATAGTCACACATCTGAGTAACAACACAGGGGGAAATGTTGCTGGAGATGTTGTAAGTGAAAGTGTAGGTAATCAACTGCCTGAGGAGAATTTAATATCTCACCCACCAACACTGACTGTTAACAATGAGGGTTCCTTATCAGTCAATATCCCAACAGATATAACCCCTTTGTTAAATATCCCCCCAGTACAAACACACTCAACAGATCCTCTACAATTTATAGTAGAAGCCACACCTGTGGTTTTAGTCTTAGCAAATGTCCCTCCACTGGAAGGGGGAACAGTGGAAAGCCCCACTTCTCTTAGTAGCAAGGCCTTACACTGGCTGACCAGTAACACGCGGCTAGCACCAGGGGGAAAGCACCATCTGGCAAGTGTAATTAAGCCAGTAACTAGGGTCCCCTGGTTGGGAAACCGGCCGAAAAAATTTAAAGGGGATTGTGTGGCAGTGAGTTTTTCTACTAATGATGTCCTTCCCAACATTCTTGCTAACCTATTCCCTCCCCAACGCAGACGGGGTACTGTTGTTCCCTTAACTCTAAAGTTTTTCTACGGTGAACAACAGCACGTTACTTATCCAAGGACCCTTGCCCCAGGGTGGGATAGCAATTGGGATTCGAACTTCAGATGGGATCAGGACCCAAGGCACAATATAGCAGCTCACCATTATCATCCAGTACAGTATAATCCCGTTGCACAACCCTTTCAACTGTTCAACCGCTATGCCCCGTTATCCTTCATGGATCAAAACGATTGACTCTCCCCAAGACAAGATAGTAAAGGTGAGGACCTTCAGCCTGCTCTCAGTCCATTAGTTCAGAACTCTGTAGGTATTAGGGCCTGTAGAATTATGAGCTGGAACATCGCTGGTCTTAGAGCTAAATTTAATGATAAGAACTGGCTAGATATAATTAGATCCTATGACGTTCTTGCCTTTCAAGAAACATGGGAAACGTCAGACAGTCTGGTTCTGGACGGCTTTTCCCATTTTACCGTACCTGCAGACCCTAGTAAGGCAGGAAGGGCAAAGGGGGGCTTGGCAATATACATTTCATTAGATATTCAAGGAAAGCCAAGACATATTAAATCTAACTCAATAAATTGTTTAGCGGTTGAACTAACCTCATCAAACTCCTACCCCATATTATTTGTTAACTTTTATAATTCCCCTGTCAGTCAAATTCCAAACGAGCATTTGGTAACAATAGAGGAATTCCTGTCCACCCACAGTGAGAATAGCGCCAATGGGTACGAGGTGATCCTCATGGGAGACTTTAACATCCATCCCTGCCATGCGGATTGCCATGTGGAATATGAGGAATTTTCCCCCTATTCCTCTCCACCGCATTTCGAACATACATCACGTGGACAGGCCTTGGAATTGCTCTTAGCTACTTTTAACCTTTATGAATCATGTAGTTGCCCTATAGGCCCGAGGTTACCGACATATGTGGGCAATGACACAGGCACAATTATAGATTATATCTTTTTATCCCCTAGTATTCTACCTGAAGTCATTAATTATAAGGTAGAAACAGTTTTTAGTGATCACAACCCTGTGATTTTAGAGATTATATCTCAGGGAGTCTTGGGAAAAAGGAAGATTGATGCCTTATGCGCTACAGAATTAGTCCCAAAAGATCAGAATCGGAGACTGAAATGGGACCTAGTAACCCCAATTGCCTTTTTGCAGGAAACTCTGGCTAAAGTTGAGGGGGAGGTTGCTATTTGTCTGGATAATAAGAACTCTGGTGCCACCATGATTGAGGCTTTCAATGCCATCTGCCGTCAGGTCAACTCAGACCTGACCGTAAAGACAAAGCCAAATAGGATCAGGGGCCCCAGATGGTTTGACTCAGATTGCTCTAAGGCTCACTCAAGCCTCCTAAAGGCTCTAAAAAACAAACCCAGAGATAAAGAGCAGATAGCGTTACTGAGGAAACAATACAACATCGCTATCAGGGTGAGGAAACTCGAGATAAAAAACGAGGCCTGGAGTGATTTATTATTGCCCGAAACACAACAAGATAGCGCCAAATTTTGGGCAATCATAAACCACCCATATTTTGCGGGACAAGACAATCAGAGAGCAGATTGTATTATACCAGATGATCTGTGGGTGACACATTTTAGTAACATCTATAGCTGTTCCGACACCACCCCAGACCGTGAGATGTCACTCACACAACCAACAACCACCATCCCTCCCTTTAGTCTAGAGGAGGTTAAGAAAGCAATTAACAATACACTCCATAAAAAGGCACCGGGGCCCGATGGGGTCCCTGCAGATTTCTTTAAGAGTGCTCCTGAACTTAGTACCAAGATTCTCACTAATATTTTTAATGCTACTAGGGACCTTATTTTTCCTATTAGCTGGGCCAAGTCCACGATAGTACCGATCTTTAAAAAAGGACAGAGGACAGATCCGGCCTGTTATAGGCCAATTTCTCTCATAGATTCAAGTGTCAAAATCTTGGGGAGAGTCCTTTTAGGAAGACTGACCCAGCTCTTAGAAGGGAAGGGCGTTCTATCAAACGCACAATATGGCTTCAGAGCCAAAAGAGGAACTTTAGATCAGTGCCTAAATCTAGAACTAATCTTAAATAAATATGTAATCGCCAAGGGGGGTTCCCTGTACATGGCCTTTATGGACCTCTCATCAGCTTTTGACTTGGTTAACAGGGCAAAGCTGTGGAGGATCCTTCTGGCCATGGGCATCGACCCCCCTTTGGTTGGATACCTAGCTGAATTACATAGGGACCTTATGACCTCGGTCAGAGTGACTATTGAAGGAAGATGCACTTGCCACTTTAACTCGGAGAGGGGGGTTAGGCAAGGGTGTATCCTTGCCCCCCTTCTCTTCACTCTCTATATAAATGATCTGGAGGTAGTCATGGCAGCATCCCACACTGACATTCCGCGTGCAGGCGAGACAAAGCTACCTGTCCTCCTGTACGCGGACGATGCAGTCTTACTGGCATGATCCGGTGTGGCACTGAATAAACTCCTTTTATCTTTTGGAGATTTCATGACCTCGTTGGACATGAAAACCAACACAGAGAAATCTCATGTAATGATCGCAGGAGCCGCAGGCAGGAAAAGAAAGACAAAAACATTTTTCTGTACAGGGAAAGAGGTTAGGAGAGTCCCATCTTTTCCATACTTAGGGGTGACCTTTGATGAAAAGGGCACTTGGGGCCCCCAGCATTCCGTTAAAAGCAACGCCGTTGCAAGAGCGGCAGCAGGGTTGCTTGGTTTTGCTAAGAAATTAGGTGCCCGTCCCATGGAAAGCATTATTAAAGTCTATAAAGCAAAATGTGTGTCAGTTGCCCAGTATGGTTCTGCTATTTGGGGGTACACTAGTCATGATAAAATCCAGAAAGTAGAAAATAAATTTCTGAGATCTCTGCTTTCAGTCCCCCAATCGACTCCCACTTATGCATTACACACAGAGCTAGGATTGGGCTATATAACTGACATCCTAAAATTAGCCCCAGTCATTGGATGGATGAAAACTTGGCTTAACCAGGAGCTCACATTAAACCACATTATTTTAAAAGATTGTTTAGCCCTGGATAGAGCCCTACACATTCCGTGGGTTAAATATGTACAAATGCAGTTGACTTTAGCCGGTCGACCGGAGCTTTTCTCATCTCCAGACTTGATAAGACAGGAAGACATTAAAACAGTAAAAAACACCCTGACTAATTTATATGTCTTGGAGAGGGAAGCCATAGAGTTGAAAAAACCCACGGTAAGGAAACATTGTATGTTGACATCTGTCCCAGGAATGGAACCATACCTTTTCCTGGTAACTAAACCATACCATCGTTTGCTCTTAACGAGATTTCGTTTTGATTTGATCCACCTTATTCTGTGCAACTTTAAAATTTGGAATAGACCCGATAATGCTGAACCATGTGACTGTGATCACTTTTCCACCCAGGATACGATTCATTTTATCATGTTTTGCGGACATTACAATGAGACTAGAAAAAGATATTTGCTCCCAATCCTGCGTAACCAAGGTTTTATTCAGGTTAAACCAGCTCTGATGTTTTTGCAACTCCTTCCTAATGCAAGAGTAGCCTTCCATGTTGCTAGTTTTTTAGTCGCAGCAGCACGCACAAATAAGCACCGTACTAGAATTAGGCACCTTACTGAACATTGACTTCCCTTTTTATCGTATTTCTTTCTAAACGTTTGTTTTTTAAAGGGTCTCTTTTAATATTTTTAACATTTTTACATGATTTGATTGTATATTGTGATTTTAGTGTTTTTAAACATTGATTATCTGTCATAATTATGTATTAATTTGTGCTCTGATGAATTATTGCTATGTAATTATGCTCGTTCTTTTATGATTTTCAATAATCGAATAAAGATAATTGACTGACTGACTGAAGATGGCACTTGAAAATAGCGAACGAGAATTCCCCACACTAATAGTGAAATGAAATGAAATGAAAAATTGCATTTGTATAGCGCTTAACCGCCCTGGTGCGATTCCTATTACTATGTCCAGTCTTACAATGAATATTTACAGAACTGGGTTCAAAACAACTACAAAGATGCAAAAGGTGGCACAATCAAGCATGAAATGCTTTGGGAACAGGTAGTTCTTTTACAAAAAGAACTACAAAAGACTCACATGATTCATACACTGAGTCATCAACGTGATGGCGTTGACGTTGCGGGGAATTCATTGGCTGATGAGGCCGCGAAAGCAGCTGTACAAACGGCTTCCGTAGCTGCCATTACTCGGTCAAAAACAAAAATAGACAGCGAGATAATGCAAGCTGTCAGTGCTTCAGTAAAAAACAGCGGTAAGACACTCCCGAAAGGCTTTCCAGTAAAGGACAAAACTGATGCGAACAACGTTCCGTTTGCTCATATCCCTGGAGTGGGGGATAGAGCAATTCCAAACACGGAGCACAGATTAGGACTAATTTTAGCGGCACACGAAGGTCTCGCCTCTGCACACGCTGGTGTTTCCGCCACAGTATCATTATTAAAACAGAGATATTGGTGGCCACGAATGAGAAAACAGACTAGGAACTATGTTATAGAATGTGAAATATGTCAGAAAATGAAAGTATCAACAGGGAAACGACCAGCGCAGACGCCCCTTCTAATCTCAGACAAACCATTAGCATGTGTTTACCTGGACCACTGTGGTCCCTTACAAAGGGACGGCAACTATAAATATATCATGGTCGCAGTGGATTCCTGTACGAGATTCATTTGGATGTGGCCCCAGCGCTCGGCTGACGCCAGAACTGTTTTAAGAGATTTGCGAGTCTTTATCGGCACATACGCACTTGGCATGCTACATTCTGACCAGGGTCCTGCGTTTAGCTCTCGGGCTTACAAGGAGGCCATGGCCAGCATGGGCATTGCATTGCGGTATTCTAGTCCATTCCATCCCGAGTGAAATGCGGTAGTGGAGAGAAAAAACCGGGACATAAAGCAATCTATAACAGCGAGGGTATTAGGTTCGGGTGACGGGTGGGTCAAACATATAATAAGTGTCCAACGTGGTCTTAATAATATGCCAAGAAATTCTCTAGGAGGTATCAGTCCGTACGAACTTTTATTTGGTACTAGAATGATCATTCAGGACTTGGATTGTCAGACTTCAGTGGTGCAACAAAAAGCCTTTGATATCAAAGATCGTTTGGCTGTTTTACAAGACTTAAGTGAAACAAGAAAAAGTCTGAGTAACGAAAAACTAAAGCCAACTACCACTGAAGAAAAACCACCTGTCCCAGCAAGACCTGTCTGGATTCCAAAGATTGGGGATCTGGTCAGAGAAAAGATCGCGGTGAAGAAGGAATTTGGGCCTTCTTACAGAAAAGCAATACCTGTCTTAACTGTCAGCGGAACATGATCAGTTGTACTACCGCCCCTTGCTGGAAAAAAGGAGAACTGAGTTGTATCAATCGACCTGGTGAAACCACAACCATGTGGCCAATAATAAGTAGCAGGCCCAGTGGACTCCCAAGAAATAGCAGAAGACCAAATCTTGCTACAATCCAAGAGGTTCAAACTGAGAGACTAATCACATTTGACAAACCTGCAGTGATTAAAAAAGGACTATGCAACAAAGCCATGGAACTTGTGCCTCTTGAAACCCAAATTGCAACAGTTCATCAAGAAACACCAGTCTACAACGATGTAGCCTCGGACTGTACAAATGTAACAAAAGAAAATGCAAAGATCAATGGAAATCCGGAAGCAATCCCACCAATTGACAGAACTGAATCTGGCTACTTTAGCAACTTTGATGACTTTTCCGATGATCCAAGCGAACATGGAGACAAGCCAGCAACAAAAACATTCAAAGAAAAAATCACAGAACTCTTTCATCAACTCAGAGAAACATATCTAACTTCACAATGGATTAAATTATGGATTGTGTTAGGCGTACTTTTCCTCCTTTTATGGCTCATCTTGGTTTTAAGTTTGGGTAGATTTATTGATGGAAAATATAGTACAATGGACACAGCAAGTCAGAACATCAACTTGGTCCTGAAACCACACAGATCATCACACATCGAAAAAAGAGAACTGTCATCAGTGAACATCACAGCCATCCCTATACCTGGTGGTATAGCATGGGACAAAACTGATTATGAAATCTATGGCCCGGTTGAGCTCTTGAAATATCCACACCAATTTAAGATTTCTTTAAGTGACTTTGTATCACCTAGTACTTTCTCTGATGATTGGGACTTTGAAAATATTAATAATATGATGTCAGATTTAGAAATGTCAGCAAAATTTACAGAACATGATTATTTACAGGGTACATCGAATTATGAGGAAATGTATTGTTTCAACCACTTTGGGCATCATTATCTGCATAAATCTGCAAATCCTAGAGATATTTTCAGTTATAATCAATGGGAACATTGTCCAACCCGGCCAAAAGGCAGTTCAAAAACATTTTATGAGTAATTCCCATACTTCTCGGGGTTTAATGTCACTGATCCTGAAACATTCTATTTCAAAATGTTAAATAAGTCAGGAGTAAAAAACATCTTGACAAATACTAAACTGATTTATTCTGAGAAATTTTATGACAAAATGTCTACATTTGGTTTTGAATTTTGGAAAAACAACATTGAGACAAAAACCATCTGGGGTACAAAAGAATGGCAGGTACAAGGTTTAGAAGCATTGTTCAGAGCCTGCATGATCCCAGAACAAATAATGTTCCTGAATGACACAATTCAGCAAACAACCTGTCTTGCTTTAGCCAAGATAAAAGATTTGAACAACCCGTCTATACCAAAGCCAGTGCCTGATAGAAACTCCACTACAGATGAGGGGTTAGACGTGGCCTATATTTTAAAACAAAACAGAACACTTCCTAATTGGAACAAATGGTTGATCTGGCCCACAGACACTAATAACTGTCATGATAGATTCCTGAACAAAATATAGGGGTTCAAACAGAACAGGCCAGACCCAAGATATTCCCAGAGACAACATCCAGGGATAGTTACAACATACAGTGTAGGAAAACTATGGCTCGACTGGCTACAGAGATCCACACTTCCCGAAATTAAGCAACACTTAACTTTACTTTAAGAAGGTGGTGACTTGCGAGATTTCATAATGGGACCTCGCAAACAGCGTCAAAAACGTTTCATATACACCGGTATATACGCAGCTTGCAATGTAGCTTGGAAAGTAACACAAATTGAAAATGCAGAAAAAATACGAGAAATTGATCGTATTAATTTGGAAAAATCACTTTCTGTAGTAGACAATGGGTTAACGACTCTGTTCTCCAGAATTTATTCTCTGGACAGCATTGTATCATCTGCTATTGAAATAATAGAACAGGATATGCTAATGTTACAACATGGTCAATCCCAATTACGTTCTATTGTGCAGCTGGGCTGGACGTTACAAAACCTCCGTTCAGGTCATGTGCCATGGCGTCTTATCAACATAACGTCATTATTTTCTATCTTTAACCTTACTGATAGACAAATCTCGTTGGCACAAAAAGGAGCAGACTATACGGTGCTGAGCATTGAAAAACTTGAGAGATTACCATTGACAATGTCAGAAAGACCTGTCATTGAATGGATAATACATGGCACCATTACAATCCCGATAACAACTTTTTAGTTTCAATACTGCCAAAAGTATATACCAGCAGGCCTGTATGAAAGGTTGGGTAAAGGATACATCAAATCAACCTGGAATTTACCTTATACACATAGATGTTGGAGTGGGGGCAAGAAAGAGGTATTTCTTAGTGGTTATATTTGTAAAACATCACTGAGCGGTACACTTCTATGTCAAGGTATAAACTTGCATGGATCTTGCAAAGGTTCATCAAACAACCTATCATGTCATCTGCATGGCACCCCAGCTACACAGATAGAGCCCTTTTTCAGACAACTTTCCAACGGTAGCTACGTTATATTAAGTGACCACAGCTGTTGTGGCATGATGCCAGTAAAACCCTATCTTGTGAGTGTTACTTCCAGGGTCATTTGTTGTATGCAAGTATTGTATCCGAAGAGCAATCCAGACATGGAGGCGGCATTATGGCCTTCTGTGAATATCTCTTCTATTCGAATTGATACTTTAAGCAGAATGAAATCTATTCTTTTACAGACAACTGTGCCTTTTAACCTCGTCCAAAGAGACGTATGACCTGCAAGCTGCAAGGACAGCGGCAGAGATACATACCCTATTATCGACAAATTGCCCCGTGCATTTCCTAGAAATGTTAAGCCAAATTTTAAACATGTCAGGTACCAGTGGCATCACACATGTATTTAAGACAATTTTTTCCGGACTGTTAACACCTTTTGAAACAGTTCTGGGCATCTTCCCGAATTTTGTGCATTCTCTTTTCGGTGGCCTGCCTCTTATTTTGGGACTCGTAGCAGGAATTTTATTTTTGTTCCTTCTGCTCCGATATGGCAAGCCAAGTCACAGACAAAACTCAGGCTACGATGGAAGAAACGATCCTAGCAATACGATACCGAGACCGTATCACTAAGGTCCTCGGATTGGCCCGGCTAAGAGATCTGAATACTACCTGGTTTATTTTATTCAGACCGATCTGGCAAAATTGCATCTTACCTGTGCTTCGATGTCTGCTATACGGAGAAGAATGCGTGTTGGACGTCTGTCTTACACTACCATCAGCAGTACCAATGGATATCGACGCTTTGCCTTGTCCAGTAACGACTCATGCAACGTGTTGTCCCCAGCGGCTACTGATTCTGATGACGGCATTCGTTGAGACTTCACCATTACGATTAGGTGGCGGTGAAGTACGAGATGAAAGCGGCAGCACACAGGTACAACCTTCTGTGAACATTGCTGATGTAGACACCGATGATGACAATGCATCGCATATATGCACTATTTCAACTTTTTCGGAGTTGGGCCAACTTTCACCTACTATGGTAGACGTGTTTTTTGCTGGCCTATCTGAGGTAATGTTCTCTCCTAACAACGAGAATAACAATTGAAATAGCAAGCACACAGCGTTCCCTGAACTCTGAATTCAGCCTTCAGTTTGTTTAAACAACACTGCTGAAAACACTTGGAACTATTTTTTCCCTTGAAAGCAAAATTATTTTCCAAACTTTCAAAATATTTACTTTTTTTGGGCACAATGTACTCTGCTTAGAGTAGAACTATTCTTAGAGAACAGAGCTTCTATTCCTAGAGACTCTAGAGACAATATTTTGTATCAGCCTCTAGCACATGTACAATCTTGTATAACTATGTGATGAAATGGTCTCGACTTTCTCTTCTGTATTAAGAGCCATTTCATAAATGTTATTTTCGCAATTCATTCAGCTGATATTTATATTTGCATTATCTGAATGATACCACTGCTTGAAAGCGTACTGTATAATTCTCATATTCGTGTATCTATACCATTTCAAATGCATTCAATGTAATTTGGGGTGGGCTGGAAAACACATGCATACCTATATGTTTATATATTGCTTAGTATTTAGTAATGATGGACATTATACGTGGAGTGGGTGTTGTAATCGTATCTAGGACCCTAATTAAATATTCCAGATTTATGCCCTTATGTGGTTATAACAAATCATACCCTTATAAAGGCATAAGAATCATATCCATATTTAGTAATAGCCAATGCAATCCAAATATGGCAAGGCTACTTCCTTAGACTCCTAGAAAGTACAACGAGTTCTTTCAACAAACCAAACCTCCAGCAACCTGGGAATTCCCCATGCTTTTGTTTTGATTTGTCCTAGAACTCCTGCAGTCCGAAAGAATGGCCAGTTCTTAGTGACATCTTTTGTTGATGTCTTATGGCCAACCTTACGTCAAACTCGGCACCTTCCAGGTATAAATATACCAACGTTTGCCTTAAGCAACACACAGTGGTTTGGAGCAGAGCGGCTATCTACTTATCCGAAGCCCAGCTGATGCGAGTGCCGAAGGAAGACGTCCCTCCCATTTGACCCACTGAGAAAGACGCTGTCTTTTTCTCCTGCCGAGAAAATGCAGCTTCAGTGTTTCCAGTCACCCTTGCGGGTCACTGGGAGATTGAGTCCTGAGAGCGAGATACAAGACCTCCTTCATTCTAAAACCAAGGTACAGAGCTGATTAGATCCTTAGAGAATTCTTGAGTCAGATTCTTGGCAAAACTAACTTAACTTAAAAACTCCTTTACTCCTTCCCACGTACTAGGCTTAGGTTAGGTACACTGGGGTAGGCGTATTTAGAAGCATCAGTTGAGTACGTTTTGTCAAACTTTTATCATTGTATGTAACTGTATATATTTTATACCTTTTAAGTATCATATGGCTCAGAAACCATATCAATGCTTTTACAGTATTATTTCATACTACTCCTTTTACTGTACGTACTTTACTTTATAACAAGTATTGCAATTGTGGCAATTCATTTCTCTTGCATGAGAAAGAAGACTGCTCAATAAATAACACCTTTTATTGAAAACGCCTGTCTCTCTATTTCTCTGCACTCTGGTGAAACTAAGTATGCACAATTGACTGAGTGAAATAGTTATCTATTGTTTTCACACGACTCTGGAGATATACTCCTTATTCTGGGGGAGCAAAGTTGTCATGTTTATGAGGTTGTCAGAAGCTAAATCCCTTCTTGTCTAATCAGGGAAGTTCATTCCTCCCTGTTCATTCGAGAAAGTTTCTAGTGACCTCTGAGCTAGCTGGCAAACCTAATTAAGTCTAACATATTCAATAGATACCTAGTCGACCTCAGTCCTACGTCTAAACTATCGTTTATGTTATTCCAATGCGCAGAGCCTATTGGGAAAATAGGAACTACACTACAAAG
>NW_028248002.1:0-193947 GCF_964263255.1 Lissotriton vulgaris
TTTTGACCCGTTTCAGGCACAGAAATGACTTTAAACACACTTATTTTAGTTGAAAAAGTCATAATTCACATCCAACAGTCATTTAGAGTCAAAAGATTAAATGTTAAAATTTCATCATTATAGACCATTTTGGGAACGTTCGACATGTCCGGAGTCATCGTTTTTCATCCGAAAATTGATTTTTTGGACTGTACCAAAAATGATTCAAAATGTCAATTGGATCGTGCCTCATGTTGAATAACCACTTTTTAAACCCTCACAGTGACCAAAAGTGCCATTTTTACAGAGTTTTGCTTACTCAAAAGCTTCAATTTTGACCCGTTTCAGGCACAGAAATGACTTTAAACACACTTATTTTATTTGAAAAAGTCATACTTCACATCCAACAGTCATTTAGAGTCACAAGATTACATGTTAAAATTTCATCATTATAGACCATTTTGGGAACGTTCGGCATGTCCGGAGTCATAGTTTTTCATCCGAAAATTGATTTTTTGGACTGTACCAAAAATGATTCAAAATGTCAATTGGATCGTGCCTCATGTTGAATAACCACTTTTTAAACCCTCACAGTGACCAAAATGGCCATTTTTACAGAGTTTTGCTTACTCAAAAGCTTCAATTTTGACCCGTTTCAGTCACAGAAATGACTTTAAACACTTATTTTAGTTGAAAAAGTCATAATTCACATCCAACAGTCATTTAGAGTCAAAAGATTAAATGTTAAAATTTCATCATTATAGACCATTTTGGGAACGTTCGGCATGTCCGGAGTCATCGTTTTTCATCCGAAAATTGATTTTTTGGACTGTACCAAAAATGATTCAAAATGTCAATTGGTTCGTGCCTCATGTTGAATAACCACTTTTTAAACCCTCACAGTGACCAAAATGGCCATTTTTACAGAGTTTTGCTTACTCAAAAGCTTCAATTTTGACCCGTTTCAGTCACAGAAATGACTTTAAACACACTTATTTTAGTTGAAAAAGTCATAATTCACATCCAACAGTCATTTAGAGTCAAAAGATTAAATGTTAAAATTTCTTCATTATAGACCATTTTGGGAACGTTCGACATGTCCGGAGTCATCGTTTTTCATCCGAAAATTGATTTTTTGGACTGTACCAAAAATGATTCAAAATGTCAATTGGATCATGCTTCATGTTGAATAACCACTTTTTAAACCCTCACAGTGACCAAAAGTGCCATTTTTACAGAGTTTTGCTTACTCAAAAGCTTCAATTTTGACACGTTTCAGGCACAGAAATGACTTTAAACACACTTATTTTAGTTGAAAAAGTCATAATTCACATCCAACAGTCATTTAGAGTCAAAAGATTAAATGTTAAAATTTCATCATTATAGACCATTTTGGGAACGTTCGACATGTCCGGAGTCATCGTTTTTCATCCGAAAATTGATTTTTTGGACTGTACCAAAAATGATTCAAAATGTCAATTGGATCGTGCCTCATGTTGAATAACCACTTTTAAACCCTTTCGATGCTGATGACGAGCTCAGCTCGTCATCACCCACGGGTGTCGTGTGCTGATGACGAGCTGAGCTCGTCATGGTGCCACTAAAATGGCATTTTCCAGCACAGGGGGGGGAAAACGCCCAGCAGCCATGTGGTTAAACCCTCACAGTGACCAAAAGTGCAATTTTTACAGAGTTTTGCTTACTCAAAAGCTTCAATTTTGACCCGTTTCAGGCACAGAAATGACTTTAAACACACTTATTTTAGTTGAAAAAGTCATAATTCACATCCAACAGTCATTTAGAGTCAAAAGATTAAATGTTAAAATTTCATCATTATAGACCATTTTGGGAACGTTCGACATGTCCGGAGTCATCGTTTTTCATCCGAAAATTGATTTTTTGGACTGTACCAAAAATTATTAAAAATGTCGATTGGATCGTGCCTCATGTTGAATAACCACTTTTTAAACCCTCACAGTGACCAAAAGTGCCATTTTTACAGAGTTTTGCTTACTCAAAAGCTTCAATTTTGACCCGTTTCAGGCACAAAAATGACTTTAAACACACTTATTTTAGTTGAAAAAGTCATAATTCACATCCAACAGTCATTTAGAGTCAAAAGATTAAATGTTAAAATTTCATCATTATAGACCATTTTGGGAACGTTCGACATGTCCGGAGTCATCGTTTTTCATCCGAAAATCGATTTTTTGGACTGTACCAAAAATGCTTCAAAATGTCAATTGGATCGTGCCTCATGTTGAATAACCACTTTTTAAACCCTCACAGTGACCAAAAGTGCCATTTTTACAAAGTTTTGCTTACTCAAAAGCTTCAATTTTGACCCGTTTCAGGCACAGAAATGACTTTAAACACACTTATTTTAGTTGAAAAGTCATAATTCACATCCAACAGTCATTTAGAGTCAAAAGATTAAATGTTAAAATTTCATCATTATAGACCATTTTGGGAACGTTCGACATGTCCGGAGTCATCGTTTTTCATCCGAAAATCGATTTTTTGGACTGTACCAAAAATTATTCAAAATGTCAATTGGATCATGCCTCATGTGGAATAACCACTTTTTAAACCCTCACAGTGACCAAAATTGCCATTTTTACAGAGTTTTGCTTACTCAAAAGCTTCAATTTTGACCCGTTTCAGGCACAGAAATGACTTTAAACACACTTATTTTAGTTGAAAAAGTCATAATTCACACCCAACAGTCATTTAGAGTCAAAAGATTAAATGTTAAAATTTCATCATTATAGACCATTTTGGGAACGTTCGACATGTCCGGAGTCATCGTTTTTCATCCGAAAATTGATTTTTTGACTGTACCAAAAATGATTCAAAATGTCAATTGGATCAAGCCTCATGTTGAATAACCACTTTTTAAACACTCACATTGACCAAAATTGCCATTTTTACAGAGTTTTCCTTACTCAAAAGCTTCAATTTTGACCAGTTTCAGTCACAGAAATGACTTTAAACACACTTATTTTAGTTGAAAAGGTCATAATTCACATCCAACAGTCATTTAGAGTCAAAAGATTAAATGTTAAAATTTCATCATTATAGACCATTTTGGGAACGTTCGGCATGTCCGGAGTCATCGTTTTTCATCCGAAAATTGATTTTTTGGACTGTACCAAAAATGATTCAAAATGTCAATTGGATCGTGCCTCATGTTGAATAACCACTTTTTAAACCCTCACAGTGACCAAAATTGCCATTTTTACAGAGTTTTCCTTACTCAAAAGCTTCAATTTAGACACATTTCAGGCACAGAAATGACTTTAAACACACTTATTTTAGTTGAAAAAGTCATAATTCACATCCAACAGTCATTTAGAGTCAAAAGATTAAATGTTAAAATTTCATCATTATAGACCATTTTGGGAACGTTCGACATGTCCGGAGTCATCGTTTTTCATCCGAAAATTGATTTTTTGGACTGTACCAAAAATGATTCAAAATGTCAATTGGATCGTGCCTCATGTTGAATAACCACTTTTTAAACACTCACAGTGACCAAAAGTGCCATTTTTACAGAGTTTTGCTTACTCAAAAGCTTCAATTTTGACCCGTTTCAGGCACAGAAATGACTTTAAACACACTTATTTTAGTTGAAAAAGTCATAATTCACATCCAACAGTCATTTAGAGTCACAAGATTACATGTTAAAATTTCATCATTATAGACCATTTTGGGAACGTTCGGCATGTCCGGAGTCATAGTTTTTCATCCGAAAATTGATTTTTTGGACTGTACCAAAAATGATTCAAAATGTCAATTGGATCGTGCCTCATGTTGAATAACCACTTTTTAAACCCTCACAGTGACCAAAATGGCCATTTTTACAGAGTTTTGCTTACTCAAAAGCTTCAATTTTGACCCGTTTCAGTCACAGAAATGAATTTAAACACTTATTTTAGTTGAAAAAGTCATAATTCACATCCAACAGTCATTTAGAGTCAAAAGATTAAATGTTAAAATTTCATCATTATAGACCATTTTGGGAACGTTCGGCATGTCCGGAGTCATCGTTTTTCATCTGAAAATGGATTTTTTGGACTGTACCAAAAATGATTCAAAATGTCAATTGGTTCGTGCCTCATGTTGAATAACCACTTTTTAAACCCTCACAGTGACCAAAATGGCCATTTTTACAGAGTTTTGCTTACTCAAAAGCTTCAATTTTGACCCGTTTCAGTCACAGAAATGACTTTAAACACACTTATTTTAGTTGAAAAAGTCATAATTCACATCCAACAGTCATTTAGAGTCAAAAGATTAAATGTTAAAATTTCTTCATTATAGACCATTTTGGGAACGTTCGACATGTCCGGAGTCATCGTTTTTCATCCGAAAATTGATTTTTTGGACTGTACCAAAAATGATTCAAAATGTCAATTGGATCATGCTTCATGTTGAATAACCACTTTTTAAACCCTCACAGTGACCAAAAGTGCCATTTTTACAGAGTTTTGCTTACTCAAAAGCTTCAATTTTGACACGTTTCAGGCACAGAAATGACTTTAAACACACTTATTTTAGTTGAAAAAGTCATAATTCACATCCAACAGTCATTTAGAGTCAAAAGATTAAATGTTAAAATTTCATCATTATAGACCATTTTGGGAACGTTCGACATGTCCGGAGTCATCGTTTTTCATCTGAAAATTGATTTTTTGGACTGTACCAAAAATGATTCAAAATGTCAATTGGATCGTGCCTCATGTTGAATAACCACTTTTTAAACCCTCACAGTGACCAAAAGTGCCATTTTTACAGAGTTTTGCTTACTCAAAAGCTTCAATTTTGACACGTTTCAGGCACAGAAATGACTTTAAACACACTTATTTTAGTTGAAAAAGTCATAATTCACATCCAACAGTCATTTAGAGTCAAAAGATTAAATGTTAAAATTTCTTCATTATAGACCATTTTGGGAACGTTCGACATGTCCGGAGTCATCGTTTTTCATCCGAAAATTGATTTTTTAGACTGTACCAAAAATGATTCAAAATGTCAATTGGATCATGCTTCATGTTGAATAACCACTTTTTAAACCCTCACAGTGACCAAAATTGCCATTTTTACAGAGTTTTCCTCACTCAAAAGATTCAATTTTGACACGTTTCAGGCACAGAAATGACTTTAAACACACTTATTTTAGTTGAAAAAGTCATAATTCACATCCAACAGTCATTTAGAGTCAAAAGATTAAATGTTAAAATTTCATCATTATAGACCATTTTGGGAACGTTCGACATGTCCGGAGTCATCGTTTTTCATCCGAAAATTGATTTTTTGGACTGTACCAAAAATTATTAAAAATGTCAATTGGATCGTGCCTCATGTTGAATAACCACTTTTTAAACCCTCACAGTGACCAAAAGTGCCATTTTTACAGAGTTTTGCTTACTCAAAAGCTTCAATTTTGACCCGTTTCAGGCACAAAAATGACTTTAAACACACTTATTTTAGTTGAAAAAGTCATAATTCACATCCAACAGTCATTTAGAGTGAAAAGATTAAATGTTAAAATTTCATCATTATAGACCATTTTGGGAACGTTCGACATGTCCGGAGTCATCGTTTTTCATCCGAAAATCGATTTTTTGGACTGTACCAAAAATGCTTCAAAATGTCAATTGGATCGTGCCTCATGTTGAATAACCACTTTTTAAACCCTCACAGTGACCAAAAGTGCCATTTTTACAAAGTTTTGCTTACTCAAAAGCTTCAATTTTGACCCGTTTCAGGCACAGAAATGACTTTAAACACACTTATTTTAGTTGAAAAAGTCATAATTCACATCCAACAGTCATTTAGAGTCAAAAGATTAAATGTTAAAATTTCATCATTATAGACCATTTTGGGAACGTTCGACATGTCCGGAGTCATCGTTTTTCATCCGAAAATCGATTTTTTGGACTGTACCAAAAATGATTCAAAATGTCAATTGGATCATGCCTCATGTGGAATAACCACTTTTTAAACCCTCACAGTGACCAAAATTGCCATTTTTACAGAGTTTTGCTTACTCAAAAGCTTCAATTTTGACCCGTTTCAGGCACAGAAATGACTTTAAACACACTTATTTTAGTTGAAAAAGTCATAATTCACACCCAACAGTCATTTAGAGTCAAAAGATTAAATGTTAAAATTTCATCATTATAGACCATTTTGGGAACGTTCGACATGTCCGGAGTCATCGTTTTTCATCCGAAAATTGATTTTTTTGACTGTACCAAAAATGATTCAAAATGTCAATTGGATCAAGCCTCATGTTGAATAACCACTTTTTAAACACTCACATTGACCAAAATTGCCATTTTTACAGAGTTTTCCTTACTCAAAAGCTTCAATTTTGACCAGTTTCAGTCACAGAAATGACTTTAAACACACTTATTTTAGTTGAAAAGGTCATAATTCACATCCAACAGTCATTTAGAGTCAAAAGATTAAATGTTAAAATTTCATCATTATAGACCATTTTGGGAACGTTCGGCATGTCCGGAGTCATCGTTTTTCATCCGAAAATTGATTTTTTGGACTGTACCAAAAATGATTCAAAATGTCAATTGGATCGTGCCTCATGTTGAATAACCACTTTTTAAACCCTCACAGTGACCAAAATTGCCATTTTTACAGAGTTTTCCTTACTCAAAAGCTTCAATTTAGACACATTTCAGGCACAGAAATGACTTTAAACACACTTATTTTAGTTGAAAAAGTCATAATTCACATCCAACAGTCATTTAGAGTCAAAAGATTAAATGTTAAAATTTCATCATTATAGACCATTTTGGGAACGTTCGACATGTCCGGAGTCATCGTTTTTCATCCGAAAATTGATTTTTTGGACTGTACCAAAAATGATTCAAAATGTCAATTGGATCGTGCCTCATGTTGAATAACCACTTTTTAAACACTCACAGTGACCAAAAGTGCCATTTTTACAGAGTTTTGCTTACTCAAAAGCTTCAATTTTGACCCGTTTCAGGCACAGAAATGACTTTAAACACACTTATTTTAGTTGAAAAAGTCATAATTCACATCCAACAGTCATTTAGAGTCACAAGATTACATGTTAAAATTTCATCATTATAGACCATTTTGGGAACGTTCGGCATGTCCGGAGTCATAGTTTTTCATCCGAAAATTGATTTTTTGGACTGTACCAAAAATGATTCAAAATGTCAATTGGATCGTGCCTCATGTTGAATAACCACTTTTTAAACCCTCACAGTGACCAAAATGGCCATTTTTACAGAGTTTTGCTTACTCAAAAGCTTCAATTTTGACCCGTTTCAGTCACAGAAATGAATTTAAACACTTATTTTAGTTGAAAAAGTCATAATTCACATCCAACAGTCATTTAGAGTCAAAAGATTAAATGTTAAAATTTCATCATTATAGACCATTTTGGGAACGTTCGGCATGTCCGGAGTCATCGTTTTTCATCTGAAAATGGATTTTTTGGACTGTACCAAAAATGATTCAAAATGTCAATTGGTTCGTGCCTCATGTTGAATAACCACTTTTTAAACCCTCACAGTGACCAAAATGGCCATTTTTACAGAGTTTTGCTTACTCAAAAGCTTCAATTTTGACCCGTTTCAGTCACAGAAATGACTTTAAACACACTTATTTTAGTTGAAAAAGTCATAATTCACATCCAACAGTCATTTAGAGTCAAAAGATTAAATGTTAAAATTTCTTCATTATAGACCATTTTGGGAACGTTCGACATGTCCGGAGTCATCGTTTTTCATCCGAAAATTGATTTTTTGGACTGTACCAAAAATGATTCAAAATGTCAATTGGATCATGCTTCATGTTGAATAACCACTTTTTAAACCCTCACAGTGACCAAAAGTGCCATTTTTACAGAGTTTTGCTTACTCAAAAGCTTCAATTTTGACACGTTTCAGGCACAGAAATGACTTTAAACACACTTATTTTAGTTGAAAAAGTCATAATTCACATCCAACAGTCATTTAGAGTCAAAAGATTAAATGTTAAAATTTCATCATTATAGACCATTTTGGGAACGTTCGACATGTCCGGAGTCATCGTTTTTCATCTGAAAATTGATTTTTTGGACTGTACCAAAAATGATTCAAAATGTCAATTGGATCGTGCCTCATGTTGAATAACCACTTTTTAAACCCTCACAGTGACCAAAAGTGCCATTTTTACAGAGTTTTGCTTACTCAAAAGCTTCAATTTTGACACGTTTCAGGCACAGAAATGACTTTAAACACACTTATTTTAGTTGAAAAAGTCATAATTCACATCCAACAGTCATTTAGAGTCAAAAGATTAAATGTTAAAATTTCTTCATTATAGACCATTTTGGGAACGTTCGACATGTCCGGAGTCATCGTTTTTCATCCGAAAATTGATTTTTTAGACTGTACCAAAAATGATTCAAAATGTCAATTGGATCATGCTTCATGTTGAATAACCACTTTTTAAACCCTCACAGTGACCAAAATTGCCATTTTTACAGAGTTTTCCTCACTCAAAAGATTCAATTTTGACACGTTTCAGGCACAGAAATGACTTTAAACACACTTATTTTAGTTGAAAAAGTCATAATTCACATCCAACAGTCATTTAGAGTCAAAAGATTAAATGTTAAAATTTCATCATTATAGACCATTTTGGGAACGTTCGACATGTCCGGAGTCATCGTTTTTCATCCGAAAATTGATTTTTTGGACTGTACCAAAAATTATTCAAAATGTCAATTGGATCGTGCCTCATGTTGAATAACCACTTTTTAAACCCTCACAGTGACCAAAAGTGCCATTTTTACAGAGTTTTGCTTACTCAAAAGCTTCAATTTTGACCCGTTTCAGGCACAAAAATGACTTTAAACACA
The DNA here is from genome assembly GCF_964263255.1 of Lissotriton vulgaris. Lineage (NCBI taxonomy): Eukaryota > Metazoa > Chordata > Amphibia > Caudata > Salamandridae > Lissotriton > Lissotriton vulgaris. Next base: position 8,882 of record NW_028248002.1, read on the forward strand.
CTTATTTTAGTTGAAAAAGTCATAATTCACATCCAACAGTCATTTAGAGTGAAAAGATTAAATGTTAAAATTTCATCATTATAGACCATTTTGGGAACGTTCGACATGTCCGGAGTCATCGTTTTTCATCCGAAAATCGATTTTTTGGACTGTACCAAAAATGCTTCAAAATGTCAATTGGATCGTGCCTCATGTTGAATAACCACTTTTTAAACCCTCACAGTGACCAAAAGTGCCATTTTTACAAAGTTTTGCTTACTCAAAAGCTTCAATTTTGACCCGTTTCAGGCACAGAAATGACTTTAAACACACTTATTTTAGTTGAAAAAGTCATAATTCACATCCAACAGTCATTTAGAGTCAAAAGATTAAATGTTAAAATTTCATCATTATAGACCATTTTGGGAACGTTCGACATGTCCGGAGTCATCGTTTTTCATCCGAAAATCGATTTTTTGGACTGTACCAAAAATGATTCAAAATGTCAATTGGATCATGCCTCATGTTGAATAACCACTTTTTAAACCCTCACAGTGACCAAAATTGCCATTTTTACAGAGTTTTGCTTACTCAAAAGCTTCAATTTTGACCCGTTTCAGGCACAGAAATGACTTTAAACACACTTATTTTAGCTGAAAAAGTCATAATTCACATCCAACAGTCATTTAGAGTCAAAAGATTAAATGTTAAAATTTCATCATTCTACACCATTTTGGGAACGTTCGACATGTCCGGAGTCATCGTTTTTCATCCGAAAATCGTTTTTTGGACTGTACCAAAAATGATTCAAAATGTCAATTGGATCATGCCTCATGTTGAATAACCACTTTTTAAACCCTCACAGTGACCAAAATTGCCATTTTTACAGAGTTTTACTTACTCAAAAGCTTCAATTTTGACCCGTTTCAGGCACAGAAATGACTTTAAACACACTTATTTTAGTTGAAAAAGTCATAATTCACATCCAACAGTCATTTAGAGTCAAAAGATTAAATGTTAAAATTTCATCATTATAGACCATTTTGGGAACGTTCGACATGTCCGGAGTCATCGTTTTTCATCCGAAAATTGATTTTTTGGACTGTACCAAAAATGATTCAAAATGTCAATTGGATCGTGCCTCATGTTGAATAACCACTTTTTAACCCTCACAGTGACCAAAAGTGCCATTTTTACAGAGTTTTGCTTACTCAAAAGCTTCAATTTTGACCCGTTTCAGGCACAGAAATGACTTTAAACACACTTATTTTAGTTGAAAAAGTCATAATTCACATCCAACAGTCATTTAGAGTCAAAAGATTAAATGTTAAAATTTCATCATTATAGACCATTTTGGGAACGTTCGGCATGTCCGGAGTCATCGTTTTTCATCCGAAAATTGATTTTTTGGACTGTACCAAAAATGCTTCAAAATGTCAATTGGATCGTGCCTCATGTTGAATAACCACTTTTTAAACCCTCACAGTGACCAAAAGTGCCATTTTTACAGAGTTTTGCTTACTCAAAAGCTTCAATTTTGACCCGTTTCAGCCACAGAAATGACTTTAAACACACTTATTTTAGTTGAAAAAGTCATAATTCACATCCAACAGTCATTTAGAGTCAAAAGATTAAATGTTAAAATTTCATCATTATAGACCATTTTGGGAACGTTCGACATGTCCGGAGTCATCGTTTTTCATCCGAAAATTGATTTTTTGGACTGTACCAAAAATGATTCAAAATGTCAATTGGATCGTGCCTCATGTTGAATAACCACTTTTTAAACCCTCACAGTGACCAAAAGTGCCATTTTTACAGAGTTTTGCTTACTCAAAAGCTTCAATTTTGACCCGTTTCAGGCACAGAAATGACTTTAAACACACTTATTTTATTTGAAAAAGTCATACTTCACATCCAACAGTCATTTAGAGTCACAAGATTACATGTTAAAATTTCATCATTATAGACCATTTTGGGAACGTTCGGCATGTCCGGAGTCATAGTTTTTCATCCGAAAATTGATTTTTTGGACTGTACCAAAAATGATTCAAAATGTCAATTGGATCGTGCCTCATGTTGAATAACCACTTTTTAAACCCTCACAGTGACCAAAATGGCCATTTTTACAGAGTTTTGCTTACTCAAAAGCTTCAATTTTGACCCGTTTCAGTCACAGAAATGACTTTAAACACTTATTTTAGTTGAAAAAGTCATAATTCACATCCAACAGTCATTTAGAGTCAAAAGATTAAATGTTAAAATTTCATCATTATAGACCATTTTGGGAACGTTCGGCATGTCCGGAGTCATCGTTTTTCATCCGAAAATTGATTTTTTGGACTGTACCAAAAATGATTCAAAATGTCAATTGGTTCGTGCCTCATGTTGAATAACCACTTTTTAAACCCTCACAGTGACCAAAATGGCCATTTTTACAGAGTTTTGCTTACTCAAAAGCTTCAATTTTGACCCGTTTCAGTCACAGAAATGACTTTAAACACACTTATTTTAGTTGAAAAAGTCATAATTCACATCCAACAGTCATTTAGAGTCAAAAGATTAAATGTTAAAATTTCTTCATTATAGACCATTTTGGGAACGTTCGACATGTCCGGAGTCATCGTTTTTCATCCGAAAATTGATTTTTTGGACTGTACCAAAAATGATTCAAAATGTCAATTGGATCATGCTTCATGTTGAATAACCACTTTTTAAACCCTCACAGTGACCAAAAGTGCCATTTTTACAGAGTTTTGCTTACTCAAAAGCTTCAATTTTGACACGTTTCAGGCACAGAAATGACTTTAAACACACTTATTTTAGTTGAAAAAGTCATAATTCACATCCAACAGTCATTTAGAGTCAAAAGATTAAATGTTAAAATTTCATCATTATAGACCATTTTGGGAACGTTCGACATGTCCGGAGTCATCGTTTTTCATCCGAAAATTGATTTTTTGGACTGTACCAAAAATGATTCAAAATGTCAATTGGATCGTGCCTCATGTTGAATAACCACTTTTAAACCCTTTCGATGCTGATGACGAGCTCAGCTCGTCATCACCCACGGGTGTCGTGTGCTGATGACGAGCTGAGCTCGTCATGGTGCCACTAAAATGGCATTTTCCAGCACAGGGGGGGGAAAACGCCCAGCAGCCATGTGGTTAAACCCTCACAGTGACCAAAAGTGCAATTTTTACAGAGTTTTGCTTACTCAAAAGCTTCAATTTTGACCCGTTTCAGGCACAGAAATGACTTTAAACACACTTATTTTAGTTGAAAAAGTCATAATTCACATCCAACAGTCATTTAGAGTCAAAAGATTAAATGTTAAAATTTCATCATTATAGACCATTTTGGGAACGTTCGACATGTCCGGAGTCATCGTTTTTCATCCGAAAATTGATTTTTTGGACTGTACCAAAAATTATTAAAAATGTCGATTGGATCGTGCCTCATGTTGAATAACCACTTTTTAAACCCTCACAGTGACCAAAAGTGCCATTTTTACAGAGTTTTGCTTACTCAAAAGCTTCAATTTTGACCCGTTTCAGGCACAAAAATGACTTTAAACACACTTATTTTAGTTGAAAAAGTCATAATTCACATCCAACAGTCATTTAGAGTCAAAAGATTAAATGTTAAAATTTCATCATTATAGACCATTTTGGGAACGTTCGACATGTCCGGAGTCATCGTTTTTCATCCGAAAATCGATTTTTTGGACTGTACCAAAAATGCTTCAAAATGTCAATTGGATCGTGCCTCATGTTGAATAACCACTTTTTAAACCCTCACAGTGACCAAAAGTGCCATTTTTACAAAGTTTTGCTTACTCAAAAGCTTCAATTTTGACCCGTTTCAGGCACAGAAATGACTTTAAACACACTTATTTTAGTTGAAAAAGTCATAATTCACATCCAACAGTCATTTAGAGTCAAAAGATTAAATGTTAAAATTTCATCATTATAGACCATTTTGGGAACGTTCGACATGTCCGGAGTCATCGTTTTTCATCCGAAAATCGATTTTTTGGACTGTACCAAAAATGATTCAAAATGTCAATTGGATCATGCCTCATGTTGAATAACCACTTTTTAAACCCTCACAGTGACCAAAATTGCCATTTTTACAGAGTTTTGCTTACTCAAAAGCTTCAATTTTGACCCGTTTCAGGCACAGAAATGACTTTAAACACACTTATTTTAGTTGAAAAAGTCATAATTCACATCCAACAGTCATTTAGAGTCAAAAGAATAAATGTTAAAATTTCATCATTACAGACCATTTTGGGAACGTTCGACATGTCCGGAGTCATCGTTTTTCATCCGAAAATCGATTTTTTGGACTGTACCAAAAATGATTCAAAATGTCAATTGGATCATGCCTCATGTTGAATAACCACTTTTTAAACCCTCACAGTGACCAAAATTGCCATTTTTACAGAGTTTTGCTTACTCAAAAGCTTCAATTTTGACCCGTTTCAGGCACAGAAATGACTTTAAACACACTTATTTTAGTTGAAAAAGTCATAATTCACACCCAACAGTCATTTAGAGTCAAAAGATTAAATGTTAAAATTTCATCATTATAGACCATTTTGGGAACGTTCGACATGTCCGGAGTCATCGTTTTTCATCCGAAAATCGATTTTTTGGACTGTACCAAAAATGATTCAAAATGTCAATTGGATCATGCCTCATGTTGAATAACCACTTTTTAAACCCTCACAGTGACCAAAATTGCCATTTTTACAGAGTTTTGCTTACTCAAAAGCTTCAATTTTGACCCGTTTCAGGCACAGAAATGACTTTAAACACACTTATTTTAGTTGAAAAAGTCATAATTCACACCCAACAGTCATTTAGAGTCAAAAGATTAAATGTTAAAATTTCATCATTATAGACCATTTTGGGAACGTTCGACATGTCCGGAGTCATCGTTTTTCATCCGAAAATTGATTTTTTTGACTGTACCAAAAATGATTCAAAATGTCAATTGGATCAAGCCTCATGTTGAATAACCACTTTTTAAACACTCACGTTGACCAAAATTGCCATTTTTACAGAGTTTTCCTTACTCAAAAGCTTCAATTTTGACCAGTTTCAGTCACAGAAATGACTTTAAACACACTTATTTTAGTTGAAAAGGTCATAATTCACATCCAACAGTCATTTAGAGTCAAAAGATTAAATGTTAAAATTTCATCATTATAGACCATTTTGGGAACGTTCGGCATGTCCGGAGTCATCGTTTTTCATCCGAAAATTGATTTTTTGGACTGTACCAAAAATGATTCAAAATGTCAATTGGATCGTGCCTCATGTTGAATAACCACTTTTTAAACCCTCACAGTGACCAAAAGTGCCATTTTTACAGAGTTTTGCTTACTCAAAAGCTTCAATTTTGACCCGTTTCAGGCACAGAAATGACTTTAAACACACTTATTTTAGTTGAAAAAGTCATAATTCACATCCAACAGTCATTTAGAGTCAAAAGATTAAATGTTAAAATTTCATCATTATAGACCATTTTGGGAACGTTCGGCATGTCCGGAGTCATCGTTTTTCATCCGAAAATTGATTTTTTGGACTGTACCAAAAATGCTTCAAAATGTCAATTGGATCGTGCCTCATGTTGAATAACCACTTTTTAAACCCTCACAGTGACCAAAAGTGCCATTTTTACAGAGTTTTGCTTACTCAAAAGCTTCAATTTTGACCCGTTTCAGCCACAGAAATGACTTTAAACACACTTATTTTAGTTGAAAAAGTCATAATTCACATCCAACAGTCATTTAGAGTCAAAAGATTAAATGTTAAAATTTCATCATTATAGACCATTTTGGGAACGTTCGACATGTCCGGAGTCATCGTTTTTCATCCGAAAATTGATTTTTTGGACTGTACCAAAAATGATTCAAAATGTCAATTGGATCGTGCCTCATGTTGAATAACCACTTTTTAAACCCTCACAGTGACCAAAAGTGCCATTTTTACAGAGTTTTGCTTACTCAAAAGCTTCAATTTTGACCCGTTTCAGGCACAGAAATGACTTTAAACACACTTATTTTATTTGAAAAAGTCATACTTCACATCCAACAGTCATTTAGAGTCACAAGATTACATGTTAAAATTTCATCATTATAGACCATTTTGGGAACGTTCGGCATGTCCGGAGTCATAGTTTTTCATCCGAAAATTGATTTTTTGGACTGTACCAAAAATGATTCAAAATGTCAATTGGATCGTGCCTCATGTTGAATAACCACTTTTTAAACCCTCACAGTGACCAAAATGGCCATTTTTACAGAGTTTTGCTTACTCAAAAGCTTCAATTTTGACCCGTTTCAGTCACAGAAATGACTTTAAACACTTATTTTAGTTGAAAAAGTCATAATTCACATCCAACAGTCATTTAGAGTCAAAAGATTAAATGTTAAAATGTCATCATTATAGACCATTTTGGGAACGTTCGGCATGTCCGGAGTCATCGTTTTTCATCCGAAAATTGATTTTTTGGACTGTACCAAAAATGATTCAAAATGTCAATTGGTTCGTGCCTCATGTTGAATAACCACTTTTTAAACCCTCACAGTGACCAAAATGGCCATTTTTACAGAGTTTTGCTAACTCAAAAGCTTCAATTTTGACCCGTTTCAGTCACAGAAATGACTTTAAACACACTTATTTTAGTTGAAAAAGTCATAATTCACATCCAACAGTCATTTAGAGTCAAAAGATTAAATGTTAAAATTTCTTCATTATAGACCATTTTGGGAACGTTCGACATGTCCGGAGTCATCGTTTTTCATCCGAAAATTGATTTTTTGGACTGTACCAAAAATGATTCAAAATGTCAATTGGATCATGCTTCATGTTGAATAACCACTTTTTAAACCCTCACAGTGACCAAAAGTGCCATTTTTACAGAGTTTTGCTTACTCAAAAGCTTCAATTTTGACACGTTTCAGGCACAGAAATGACTTTAAACACACTTATTTTAGTTGAAAAAGTCATAATTCACATCCAACAGTCATTTAGAGTCAAAAGATTAAATGTTAAAATTTCATCATTATAGACCATTTTGGGAACGTTCGACATGTCCGGAGTCATCGTTTTTCATCCGAAAATTGATTTTTTGGACTGTACCAAAAATGATTCAAAATGTCAATTGGATCGTGCCTCATGTTGAATAACCACTTTTAAACCCTTTCGATGCTGATGACGAGCTCAGCTCGTCATCACCCACGGGTGTCGTGTGCTGATGACGAGCTGAGCTCGTCATGGTGCCACTAAAATGGCATTTTCCAGCACAGGGGGGGGAAAACGCCCAGCAGCCATGTGGTTAAACCCTCACAGTGACCAAAAGTGCAATTTTTACAGAGTTTTGCTTACTCAAAAGCTTCAATTTTGACCCGTTTCAGGCACAGAAATGACTTTAAACACACTTATTTTAGTTGAAAAAGTCATAATTCACATCCAACAGTCATTTAGAGTCAAAAGATTAAATGTTAAAATTTCATCATTATAGACCATTTTGGGAACGTTCGACATGTCCGGAGTCATCGTTTTTCATCCGAAAATTGATTTTTTGGACTGTACCAAAAATTATTAAAAATGTCGATTGGATCGTGCCTCATGTTGAATAACCACTTTTTAAACCCTCACAGTGACCAAAAGTGCCATTTTTACAGAGTTTTGCTTACTCAAAAGCTTCAATTTTGACCCGTTTCAGGCACAAAAATGACTTTAAACACACTTATTTTAGTTGAAAAAGTCATAATTCACATCCAACAGTCATTTAGAGTCAAAAGATTAAATGTTAAAATTTCATCATTATAGACCATTTTGGGAACGTTCGACATGTCCGGAGTCATCGTTTTTCATCCGAAAATCGATTTTTTGGACTGTACCAAAAATGCTTCAAAATGTCAATTGGATCGTGCCTCATGTTGAATAACCACTTTTTAAACCCTCACAGTGACCAAAAGTGCCATTTTTACAAAGTTTTGCTTACTCAAAAGCTTCAATTTTGACCCGTTTCAGGCACAGAAATGACTTTAAACACACTTATTTTAGTTGAAAAAGTCATAATTCACATCCAACAGTCATTTAGAGTCAAAAGATTAAATGTTAAAATTTCATCATTATAGACCATTTTGGGAACGTTCGACATGTCCGGAGTCATCGTTTTTCATCCGAAAATCGATTTTTTGGACTGTACCAAAAATGATTCAAAATGTCAATTGGATCATGCCTCATGTTGAATAACCACTTTTTAAACCCTCACAGTGACCAAAATTGCCATTTTTACAGAGTTTTGCTTACTCAAAAGCTTCAATTTCGACCCGTTTCAGGCACAGAAATGACTTTAAACACACTTATTTTAGTTGAAAAAGTCATAATTCACATCCAACAGTCATTTAGAGTCAAAAGATTAAATGTTAAAATTTCATCATTATAGACCATTTTGGGAACGTTCGACATGTCCGGAGTCATCGTTTTTCATCCGAAAATTGATTTTTTGGACTGTACCAAAAATGATTCAAAATGTCAATTGGATCGTGCCTCATGTTGAATAACCACTTTTTAAACCCTCACAGTGACCAAAATGGCCATTTTTACAGAGTTCTGCTTACTCAAAAGCTTCAATTTTGACCCGTTTCAGGCACAGAAATGACTTTAAACACACTTATTTTAGTTGAAAAAGTCATAATTCACATCCAACAGTCATTTAGAGTCAAAAGATTAAATGTTAAAATTTCATCATTACAGACCATTTTGGGAACGTTCGACATGTCCGGAGTCATCGTTTTTCATCCGAAAATCGATTTTTTGGACTGTACCAAAAATGATTCAAAATGTCAATTGGATCATGCCTCATGTTGAATAACCACTTTTTAAACCCTCACAGTGACCAAAATTGCCATTTTTACAGAGTTTTGCTTACTCAAAAGCTTCAATTTTGACCCGTTTCAGGCACAGAAATGACTTTAAACACACTTATTTTAGTTGAAAAAGTCATAATTCACACCCAACAGTCATTTAGAGTCAAAAGATTAAATGTTAAAATTTCATCATTATAGACCATTTTGGGAACGTTCGACATGTCCGGAGTCATCGTTTTTCATCCGAAAATTGATTTTTTTGACTGTACCAAAAATGATTCAAAATGTCAATTGGATCAAGCCTCATGTTGAATAACCACTTTTTAAACACTCACATTGACCAAAATTGCCATTTTTACAGAGTTTTCCTTACTCAAAAGCTTCAATTTTGACCAGTTTCAGTCACAGAAATGACTTTAAACACACTTATTTTAGTTGAAAAGGTCATAATTCACATCCAACAGTCATTTAGAGTCAAAAGATTAAATGTTAAAATTTCATCATTATAGACCATTTTGGGAACGTTCGGCATGTCCGGAGTCATCGTTTTTCATCCGAAAATTGATTTTTTGGACTGTACCAAAAATGATTCAAAATGTCAATTGGATCGTGCCTCATGTTGAATAACCACTTTTTAAACCCTCACAGTGACCAAAATTGCCATTTTTACAGAGTTTTCCTTACTCAAAAGCTTCAATTTAGACACATTTCAGGCACAGAAATGACTTTAAACACACTTATTTTAGTTGAAAAAGTCATAATTCACATCCAACAGTCATTTAGAGTCAAAAGATTAAATGTTAAAATTTCATCATTATAGACCATTTTGGGAACGTTCGACATGTCCGGAGTCATCGTTTTTCATCCGAAAATTGATTTTTTGGACTGTACCAAAAATGATTCAAAATGTCAATTGGATCGTGCCTCATGTTGAATAACCACTTTTTAAACACTCACAGTGACCAAAAGTGCCATTTTTACAGAGTTTTGCTTACTCAAAAGCTTCAATTTTGACCCGTTTCAGGCACAGAAATGACTTTAAACACACTTATTTTAGTTGAAAAAGTCATAATTCACATCCAACAGTCATTTAGAGTCACAAGATTACATGTTAAAATTTCATCATTATAGACCATTTTGGGAACGTTCGGCATGTCCGGAGTCATAGTTTTTCATCCGAAAATTGATTTTTTGGACTGTACCAAAAATGATTCAAAATGTCAATTGGATCGTGCCTCATGTTGAATAACCACTTTTTAAACCCTCACAGTGACCAAAATGGCCATTTTTACAGAGTTTTGCTTACTCAAAAGCTTCAATTTTGACCCGTTTCAATCACAGAAATGAATTTAAACACTTATTTTAGTTGAAAAAGTCATAATTCACATCCAACAGTCATTTAGAGTCAAAAGATTAAATGTTAAAATTTCATCATTATAGACCATTTTGGGAACGTTCGGCATGTCCGGAGTCATCGTTTTTCATCTGAAAATGGATTTTTTGGACTGTACCAAAAATGATTCAAAATGTCAATTGGTTCGTGCCTCATGTTGAATAACCACTTTTTAAACCCTCACAGTGACCAAAATGGCCATTTTTACAGAGTTTTGCTTACTCAAAAGCTTCAATTTTGACCCGTTTCAGTCACAGAAATGACTTTAAACACACTTATTTTAGTTGAAAAAGTCATAATTCACATCCAACAGTCATTTAGAGTCAAAAGATTAAATGTTAAAATTTCTTCATTATAGACCATTTTGGGAACGTTCGACATGTCCGGAGTCATCGTTTTTCATCCGAAAATTGATTTTTTGGACTGTACCAAAAATGATTCAAAATGTCAATTGGATCATGCTTCATGTTGAATAACCACTTTTTAAACCCTCACGTTGACCAAAATTGCCATTTTTACAGAGTTTTCCTTACTCAAAAGCTTCAATTTTGACCAGTTTCAGTCACAGAAATGACTTTAAACACACTTATTTTAGTTGAAAAGGTCATAATTCACATCCAACAGTCATTTAGAGTCAAAAGATTAAATGTTAAAATTTCATCATTATAGACCATTTTGGGAACGTTCGGCATGTCCGGAGTCATCGTTTTTCATCCGAAAATTGATTTTTTGGACTGTACCAAAAATGATTCAAAATGTCAATTGGATCGTGCCTCATGTTGAATAACCACTTTTTAAACCCTCACAGTGACCAAAATTGCCATTTTTACAGAGTTTTCCTTACTCAAAAGCTTCAATTTAGACACATTTCAGGCACAGAAATGACTTTAAACACACTTATTTTAGTTGAAAAAGTCATAATTCACATCCAACAGTCATTTAGAGTCAAAAGATTAAATGTTAAAATTTCATCATTATAGACCATTTTGGGAACGTTCGACATGTCCGGAGTCATCGTTTTTCATCCGAAAATTGATTTTTTGGACTGTACCAAAAATGATTCAAAATGTCAATTGGATCGTGCCTCATGTTGAATAACCACTTTTTAAACCCTCACAGTGACCAAAAGTGCCATTTTTACAGAGTTTTGCTTACTCAAAAGCTTCAATTTTGACACGTTTCAGGCACAGAAATGACTTTAAACACACTTATTTTAGTTGAAAAAGTCATAATTCACATCCAACAGTCATTTAGAGTCAAAAGATTAAATGTTAAAATTTCTTCATTATAGACCATTTTGGGAACGCTCGACATGTCCGGAGTCATCGTTTTTCATCCGAAAATTGATTTTTTAGACTGTACCAAAAATGATTCAAAATGTCAATTGGATCATGCTTCATGTTGAATAACCACTTTTTAAACCCTCACAGTGACCAAAATTGCCATTTTTACAGAGTTTTCCTCACTCAAAAGATTCAATTTTGACACGTTTCAGGCACAGAAATGACTTTAAACACACTTATTTTAGTTGAAAAAGTCATAATTCACATCCAACAGTCATTTAGAGTCAAAAGATTAAATGTTAAAATTTCATCATTATAGACCATTTTGGGAACGTTCGACATGTCCGGAGTCATCGTTTTTCATCCGAAAATTGATTTTTTGGACTGTACCAAAAATTATTCAAAATGTCAATTGGATCGTGCCTCATGTTGAATAACCACTTTTTAAACCCTCACAGTGACCAAAAGTGCCATTTTTACAGAGTTTTGCTTACTCAAAAGTTTCAATTTTGACCCGTTTCAGGCACAGAAATGACTTTAAACACACTTATTTTAGTTGAAAAAGTCATAATTCACATCCAACAGTCATTTAGAGTCAAAAGATTAAATGTTAAAATTTCATCATTATAGACCATTTTGGGAACGTTCGACATGTCCGGAGTCATCGTTTTTCATCCGAAAATTGATTTTTTTGACTGTACCAAAAATGATTCAAAATGTCAATTGGATCAAGCCTCATGTTGAATAACCACTTTTTAAACACTCACGTTGACCAAAATTGCCATTTTTACAGAGTTTTCCTTACTCAAAAGCTTCAATTTTGACCAGTTTCAGTCACAGAAATGACTTTAAACACACTTATTTTAGTTGAAAAGGTCATAATTCACATCCAACAGTCATTTAGAGTCAAAAGATTAAATGTTAAAATTTCATCATTATAGACCATTTTGGGAACGTTCGGCATGTCCGGAGTCATCGTTTTTCATCCGAAAATTGATTTTTTGGACTGTACCAAAAATGATTCAAAATGTCAATTGGATCGTGCCTCATGTTGAATAACCACTTTTTAAACCCTCACAGTGACCAAAATTGCCATTTTTACAGAGTTTTCCTTACTCAAAAGCTTCAATTTAGACACATTTCACGCACAGAAATGACTTTAAACACACTTATTTTAGTTGAAAAAGTCATAATTCACATCCAACAGTCATTTAGAGTCAAAAGATTAAATGTTAAAATTTCATCATTATAGACCATTTTGGGAACGTTCGACATGTCCGGAGTCATCGTTTTTCATCCGAAAATTGATTTTTTGGACTGTACCAAAAATGATTCAAAATGTCAATTGGATCGTGCCTCATGTTGAATAACCACTTTTTAAACCCTCACAGTGACCAAAAGTGCCATTTTTACAGAGTTTTGCTTACTCAAAAGCTTCAATTTTGACCCGTTTCAGGCACAGAAATGACTTTAAACACACTTATTTTAGTTGAAAAAGTCATAATTCACATCCAACAGTCATTTAGAGTCAAAAGATTAAATGTTAAAATTTCATCATTATAGACCATTTTGGGAACGTTCGGCATGTCCGGAGTCATCGTTTTTCATCCGAAAATTGATTTTTTGGACTGTACCAAAAATGCTTCAAAATGTCAATTGGATCGTGCCTCATGTTGAATAACCACTTTTTAAACCCTCACAGTGACCAAAAGTGCCATTTTTACAGAGTTTTGCTTACTCAAAAGCTTCAATTTTGACCCGTTTCAGTCACAGAAATGACTTTAAACACACTTATTTTAGTTGAAAAAGTCATAATTCACATCCAACAGTCATTTAGAGTCAAAAGATTAAATGTTAAAATTTCATCATTATAGACCATTTTGGGAACGTTCGACATGTCCGGAGTCATCGTTTTTTATCCGAAAATTGATTTTTTGGACTGTACCAAAAATAATTCAAAATGTCAATTGGATCGTGCCTCATGTTGAATAACCACTTTTTAAACCCTCACAGTGACCAAAAGTGCCATTTTTACAGAGTTTTGCTTACTCAAAAGCTTCAATTTTGACCCGTTTCAGGCACAGAAATGACTTTAAACACACTTATTTTAGTTGAAAAAGTCATAATTCACATCCAACAGTCATTTAGAGTCACAAGATTACATGTTAAAATTTCATCATTATAGACCATTTTGGGATCGTTCGACAGGTCCGGAGTCATCGTTTTTCATCCGAAAATTGATTTTTTGGACTGTACCAAAAATGATTCAAAATGTCAATTGGATCGTGCCTCATGTTGAATAACCACTTTTTAAACCCTCACAGTGACCAAAATGGCCATTTTTACAGAGTTTTGCTTACTCAAAAGCTTCAATTTTGACCCGTTTCAGTCACAGAAATGAATTTAAACACTTATTTTAGTTGAAAAAGTCATAATTCACATCCAACAGTCATTTAGAGTCAAAAGATTAAATGTTAAAATTTCATCATTATAGACCATTTTGGGAACGTTCGGCATGTCCGGAGTCATCGTTTTTCATCTGAAAATGGATTTTTTGGACTGTACCAAAAATGATTCAAAATGTCAATTGGTTCGTGCCTCATGTTGAATAACCACTTTTTAAACCCTCACAGTGACCAAAATGACCATTTTTACAGAGTTTTGCTTACTCAAAAGCTTCAATTTTGACCCGTTTCAGGCACAGAAATGACTTTAAACACACTTATTTTAGTTGAAAAAGTCATAATTCACATCCAACAGTCATTTAGAGTCAAAAGATTAAATGTTAAAATTTCTTCATTATAGACCATTTTGGGAACGTTCGACATGTCCGGAGTCATCGTTTTTCATCCGAAAATTGATTTTTTGGACTGTACCAAAAATGATTCAAAATGTCAATTGGATCATGCTTCATGTTGAATAACCACTTTTTAAACCCTCACAGTGACCAAAAGTGCCATTTTTACAGAGTTTTGCTTACTCAAAAGCTTCAATTTTGACACGTTTCAGGCACAGAAATGACTTTAAACACACTTATTTTAGTTGAAAAAGTCATAATTCACATCCAACAGTCATTTAGAGTCAAAAGATTAAATGTTAAAATTTCATCATTATAGACCATTTTGGGAACGTTCGACATGTCCGGAGTCATCGTTTTTCATCCGAAAATTGATTTTTTGGACTGTACCAAAAATGATTCAAAATGTCAATTGGATCGTGCCTCATGTTGAATAACCACTTTTTAAACCCTCACAGTGACCAAAATTGCCATTTTTACAGAGTTTTCCTTACTCAAAAGCTTCAATTTAGACACATTTCAGGCACAGAAATGACTTTAAACACACTTATTTTAGTTGAAAAAGTCATAATTCACATCCAACAGTCATTTAGAGTCAAAAGATTAAATGTTAAAATTTCATCATTATAGACCATTTTGGGAACGTTCGACATGTCCGGAGTCATCGTTTTTCATCCGAAAATTGATTTTTTGGACTGTACCAAAAATGATTCAAAATGTCAATTGGATCGTGCCTCATGTTGAATAACCACTTTTTAAACACTCACAGTGACCAAAAGTGCCATTTTTACAGAGTTTTGCTTACTCAAAAGCTTCAATTTTGACCCGTTTCAGGCACAGAAATGACTTTAAACACACTTATTTTAGTTGAAAAAGTCATAATTCACATCCAACAGTCATTTAGAGTCACAAGATTACATGTTAAAATTTCATCATTATAGACCATTTTGGGAACGTTCGGCATGTCCGGAGTCATAGTTTTTCATCCGAAAATTGATTTTTTGGACTGTACCAAAAATGATTCAAAATGTCAATTGGATCGTGCCTCATGTTGAATAACCACTTTTTAAACCCTCACAGTGACCAAAATGGCCATTTTTACAGAGTTTTGCTTACTCAAAAGCTTCAATTTTGACCCGTTTCAGTCACAGAAATGAATTTAAACACTTATTTTAGTTGAAAAAGTCATAATTCACATCCAACAGTCATTTAGAGTCAAAAGATTAAATGTTAAAATTTCATCATTATAGACCATTTTGGGAACGTTCGGCATGTCCGGAGTCATCGTTTTTCATCTGAAAATGGATTTTTTGGACGGTACCAAAAATGATTCAAAATGTCAATTGGTTCGTGCCTCATGTTGAATAACCACTTTTTAAACCCTCACAGTGACCAAAATGGCCATTTTTACAGAGTTTTGCTTACTCAAAAGCTTCAATTTTGACCCGTTTCAGTCACAGAAATGACTTTAAACACACTTATTTTAGTTGAAAAAGTCATAATTCACATCCAACAGTCATTTAGAGTCAAAAGATTAAATGTTAAAATTTCTTCATTATAGACCATTTTGGGAACGTTCGACATGTCCGGAGTCATCGTTTTTCATCCGAAAATTGATTTTTTGGACTGTACCAAAAATGATTCAAAATGTCAATTGGATCATGCTTCATGTTGAATAACCACTTTTTAAACCCTCACAGTGACCAAAAGTGCCATTTTTACAGAGTTTTGCTTACTCAAAAGCTTCAATTTTGACACGTTTCAGGCACAGAAATGACTTTAAACACACTTATTTTAGTTGAAAAAGTCATAATTCACATCCAACAGTCATTTAGAGTCAAAAGATTAAATGTTAAAATTTCATCATTATAGACCATTTTGGGAACGTTCGACATGTCCGGAGTCATCGTTTTTCATCCGAAAATCGATTTTTTGGACTGTACCAAAAATGATTCAAAATGTCAATTGGATCATGCCTCATGTTGAATAACCACTTTTTAAACCCTCACAGTGACCAAAATTGCCATTTTTACAGAGTTTTGCTTACTCAAAAGCTTCAATTTTGACCCGTTTCAGGCACAGAAATGACTTTAAACACACTTATTTTAGTTGAAAAAGTCATAATTCACACCCAACAGTCATTTAGAGTCAAAAGATTAAATGTTAAAATTTCATCATTATAGACCATTTTGGGAACGTTCGACATGTCCGGAGTCATCGTTTTTCATCCGAAAATCGATTTTTTGGACTGTACCAAAAATGATTCAAAATGTCAATTGGATCATGCCTCATGTTGAATAACCACTTTTTAAACCCTCACAGTGACCAAAATTGCCATTTTTACAGAGTTTTGCTTACTCAAAAGCTTCAATTTTGACCCGTTTCAGGCACAGAAATGACTTTAAACACACTTATTTTAGTTGAAAAAGTCATAATTCACACCCAACAGTCATTTAGAGTCAAAAGATTAAATGTTAAAATTTCATCATTATAGACCATTTTGGGAACGTTCGACATGTCCGGAGTCATCGTTTTTCATCCGAAAATTGATTTTTTTGACTGTACCAAAAATGATTCAAAATGTCAATTGGATCAAGCCTCATGTTGAATAACCACTTTTTAAACACTCACGTTGACCAAAATTGCCATTTTTACAGAGTTTTCCTTACTCAAAAGCTTCAATTTTGACCAGTTTCAGTCACAGAAATGACTTTAAACACACTTATTTTAGTTGAAAAGGTCATAATTCACATCCAACAGTCATTTAGAGTCAAAAGATTAAATGTTAAAATTTCATCATTATAGACCATTTTGGGAACGTTCGGCATGTCCGGAGTCATCGTTTTTCATCCGAAAATTGATTTTTTGGACTGTACCAAAAATGATTCAAAATGTCAATTGGATCGTGCCTCATGTTGAATAACCACTTTTTAAACCCTCACAGTGACCAAAAGTGCCATTTTTACAGAGTTTTGCTTACTCAAAAGCTTCAATTTTGACCCGTTTCAGGCACAGAAATGACTTTAAACACACTTATTTTAGTTGAAAAAGTCATAATTCACATCCAACAGTCATTTAGAGTCAAAAGATTAAATGTTAAAATTTCATCATTATAGACCATTTTGGGAACGTTCGGCATGTCCGGAGTCATCGTTTTTCATCCGAAAATTGATTTTTTGGACTGTACCAAAAATGCTTCAAAATGTCAATTGGATCGTGCCTCATGTTGAATAACCACTTTTTAAACCCTCACAGTGACCAAAAGTGCCATTTTTACAGAGTTTTGCTTACTCAAAAGCTTCAATTTTGACCCGTTTCAGCCACAGAAATGACTTTAAACACACTTATTTTAGTTGAAAAAGTCATAATTCACATCCAACAGTCATTTAGAGTCAAAAGATTAAATGTTAAAATTTCATCATTATAGACCATTTTGGGAACGTTCGACATGTCCGGAGTCATCGTTTTTCATCCGAAAATTGATTTTTTGGACTGTACCAAAAATGATTCAAAATGTCAATTGGATCGTGCCTCATGTTGAATAACCACTTTTTAAACCCTCACAGTGACCAAAAGTGCCATTTTTACAGAGTTTTGCTTACTCAAAAGCTTCAATTTTGACCCGTTTCAGGCACAGAAATGACTTTAAACACACTTATTTTATTTGAAAAAGTCATACTTCACATCCAACAGTCATTTAGAGTCACAAGATTACATGTTAAAATTTCATCATTATAGACCATTTTGGGAACGTTCGGCATGTCCGGAGTCATAGTTTTTCATCCGAAAATTGATTTTTTGGACTGTACCAAAAATGATTCAAAATGTCAATTGGATCGTGCCTCATGTTGAATAACCACTTTTTAAACCCTCACAGTGACCAAAATGGCCATTTTTACAGAGTTTTGCTTACTCAAAAGCTTCAATTTTGACCCGTTTCAGTCACAGAAATGACTTTAAACACTTATTTTAGTTGAAAAAGTCATAATTCACATCCAACAGTCATTTAGAGTCAAAAGATTAAATGTTAAAATTTCATCATTATAGACCATTTTGGGAACGTTCGGCATGTCCGGAGTCATCGTTTTTCATCCGAAAATTGATTTTTTGGACTGTACCAAAAATGATTCAAAATGTCAATTGGTTCGTGCCTCATGTTGAATAACCACTTTTTAAACCCTCACAGTGACCAAAATGGCCATTTTTACAGAGTTTTGCTTACTCAAAAGCTTCAATTTTGACCCGTTTCAGTCACAGAAATGACTTTAAACACACTTATTTTAGTTGAAAAAGTCATAATTCACATCCAACAGTCATTTAGAGTCAAAAGAATAAATGTTAAAATTTCTTCATTATAGACCATTTTGGGAACGTTCGACATGTCCGGAGTCATCGTTTTTCATCCGAAAATTGATTTTTTGGACTGTACCAAAAATGATTCAAAATGTCAATTGGATCATGCTTCATGTTGAATAACCACTTTTTAAACCCTCACAGTGACCAAAAGTGCCATTTTTACAGAGTTTTGCTTACTCAAAAGCTTCAATTTTGACACGTTTCAGGCACAGAAATGACTTTAAACACACTTATTTTAGTTGAAAAAGTCATAATTCACATCCAACAGTCATTTAGAGTCAAAAGATTAAATGTTAAAATTTCATCATTATAGACCATTTTGGGAACGTTCGACATGTCCGGAGTCATCGTTTTTCATCCGAAAATTGATTTTTTGGACTGTACCAAAAATGATTCAAAATGTCAATTGGATCGTGCCTCATGTTGAATAACCACTTTTAAACCCTTTCGATGCTGATGACGAGCTCAGCTCGTCATCACCCACGGGTGTCGTGTGCTGATGACGAGCTGAGCTCGTCATGGTGCCACTAAAATGGCATTTTCCAGCACAGGGGGGGGAAAACGCCCAGCAGCCATGTGGTTAAACCCTCACAGTGACCAAAAGTGCAATTTTTACAGAGTTTTGCTTACTCAAAAGCTTCAATTTTGACCCGTTTCAGGCACAGAAATGACTTTAAACACACTTATTTTAGTTGAAAAAGTCATAATTCACATCCAACAGTCATTTAGAGTCAAAAGATTAAATGTTAAAATTTCATCATTATAGACCATTTTGGGAACGTTCGACATGTCCGGAGTCATCGTTTTTCATCCGAAAATTGATTTTTTGGACTGTACCAAAAATTATTAAAAATGTCGATTGGATCGTGCCTCATGTTGAATAACCACTTTTTAAACCCTCACAGTGACCAAAAGTGCCATTTTTACAGAGTTTTGCTTACTCAAAAGCTTCAATTTTGACCCGTTTCAGGCACAAAAATGACTTTAAACACACTTATTTTAGTTGAAAAAGTCATAATTCACATCCAACAGTCATTTAGAGTCAAAAGATTAAATGTTAAAATTTCATCATTATAGACCATTTTGGGAACGTTCGACATGTCCGGAGTCATCGTTTTTCATCCGAAAATCGATTTTTTGGACTGTACCAAAAATGCTTCAAAATGTCAATTGGATCGTGTCTCATGTTGAATAACCACTTTTTAAACCCTCACAGTGACCAAAAGTGCCATTTTTACAAAGTTTTGCTTACTCAAAAGCTTCAATTTTGACCCGTTTCAGGCACAGAAATGACTTTAAACACACTTATTTTAGTTGAAAAAGTCATAATTCACATCCAACAGTCATTTAGAGTCAAAAGATTAAATGTTAAAATTTCATCATTATAGACCATTTTGGGAACGTTCGACATGTCCGGAGTCATCGTTTTTCATCCGAAAATCGATTTTTTGGACTGTACCAAAAATGATTCAAAATGTCAATTGGATCATGCCTCATGTTGAATAACCACTTTTTAAACCCTCACAGTGACCAAAATTGCCATTTTTACAGAGTTTTGCTTACTCAAAAGCTTCAATTTCGACCCGTTTCAGGCACAGAAATGACTTTAAACACACTTATTTTAGTTGAAAAAGTCATAATTCACATCCAACAGTCATTTAGAGTCAAAAGATTAAATGTTAAAATTTCATCATTATAGACCATTTTGGGAACGTTCGAAATGTCCGGAGTCATCGTTTTTCATCCGAAAATTGATTTTTTGGACTGTACCAAAAATGATTCAAAATGTCAATTGGATCGTGCCTCATGTTGAATAACCACTTTTTAAACCCTCACAGTGACCAAAATGGCCATTTTTACAGAGTTCTGCTTACTCAAAAGCTTCAATTTTGACCCGTTTCAGGCACAGAAATGACTTTAAACACACTTATTTTAGTTGAAAAAGTCATAATTCACATCCAACAGTCATTTAGAGTCAAAAGATTAAATGTTAAAATTTCATCATTACAGACCATTTTGGGAACGTTCGACATGTCCGGAGTCATCGTTTTTCATCCGAAAATCGATTTTTTGGACTGTACCAAAAATGATTCAAAATGTCAATTGGATCATGCCTCATGTTGAATAACCACTTTTTAAACCCTCACAGTGACCAAAATTGCCATTTTTACAGAGTTTTGCTTACTCAAAAGCTTCAATTTTGACCCGTTTCAGGCACAGAAATGACTTTAAACACACTTATTTTAGTTGAAAAAGTCATAATTCACACCCAACAGTCATTTAGAGTCAAAAGATTAAATGTTAAAATTTCATCATTATAGACCATTTTGGGAACGTTCGACATGTCCGGAGTCATCCTTTTTCATCCGAAAATTGATTTTTTTGACTGTACCAAAAATGATTCAAAATGTCAATTGGATCAAGCCTCATGTTGAATAACCACTTTTTAAACACTCACATTGACCAAAATTGCCATTTTTACAGAGTTTTCCTTACTCAAAAGCTTCAATTTTGACCAGTTTCAGTCACAGAAATGACTTTAAACACACTTATTTTAGTTGAAAAGGTCATAATTCACATCCAACAGTCATTTAGAGTCAAAAGATTAAATGTTAAAATTTCATCATTATAGACCATTTTGGGAACGTTCGGCATGTCCGGAGTCATCGTTTTTCATCCGAAAATTGATTTTTTGGACTGTACCAAAAATGATTCAAAATGTCAATTGGATCGTGCCTCATGTTGAATAACCACTTTTTAAACCCTCACAGTGACCAAAATTGCCATTTTTACAGAGTTTTCCTTACTCAAAAGCTTCAATTTAGACACATTTCAGGCACAGAAATGACTTTAAACACACTTATTTTAGTTGAAAAAGTCATAATTCACATCCAACAGTCATTTAGAGTCAAAAGATTAAATGTTAAAATTTCATCATTATAGACCATTTTGGGAACGTTCGACATGTCCGGAGTCATCGTTTTTCATCCGAAAATTGATTTTTTGGACTGTACCAAAAATGATTCAAAATGTCAATTGGATCGTGCCTCATGTTGAATAACCACTTTTTAAACACTCACAGTGACCAAAAGTGCCATTTTTACAGAGTTTTGCTTACTCAAAAGCTTCAATTTTGACCCGTTTCAGGCACAGAAATGACTTTAAACACACTTATTTTAGTTGAAAAAGTCATAATTCACATCCAACAGTCATTTAGAGTCACAAGATTACATGTTAAAATTTCATCATTATAGACCATTTTGGGAACGTTCGGCATGTCCGGAGTCATAGTTTTTCATCCGAAAATTGATTTTTTGGACTGTACCAAAAATGATTCAAAATGTCAATTGGATCGTGCCTCATGTTGAATAACCACTTTTTAAACCCTCACAGTGACCAAAATGGCCATTTTTACAGAGTTTTGCTTACTCAAAAGCTTCAATTTTGACCCGTTTCAGTCACAGAAATGAATTTAAACACTTATTTTAGTTGAAAAAGTCATAATTCACATCCAACAGTCATTTAGAGTCAAAAGATTAAATGTTAAAATTTCATCATTATAGACCATTTTGGGAACGTTCGGCATGTCCGGAGTCATCGTTTTTCATCTGAAAATGGATTTTTTGGACTGTACCAAAAATGATTCAAAATGTCAATTGGTTCGTGCCTCATGTTGAATAACCACTTTTTAAACCCTCACAGTGACCAAAATGGCCATTTTTACAGAGTTTTGCTTACTCAAAAGCTTCAATTTTGACCCGTTTCAGTCACAGAAATGACTTTAAACACACTTATTTTAGTTGAAAAAGTAATAATTCACATCCAACAGTCATTTAGAGTCAAAAGATTAAATGTTAAAATTTCTTCATTATAGACCATTTTGGGAACGTTCGACATGTCCGGAGTCATCGTTTTTCATCCGAAAATTGATTTTTTGGACTGTACCAAAAATGATTCAAAATGTCAATTGGATCATGCTTCATGTTGAATAACCACTTTTTAAACCCTCACAGTGACCAAAAGTGCCATTTTTACAGAGTTTTGCTTACTCAAAAGCTTCAATTTTGACACGTTTCAGGCACAGAAATGACTTTAAACACACTTATTTTAGTTGAAAAAGTCATAATTCACATCCAACAGTCATTTAGAGTCAAAAGATTAAATGTTAAAATTTCATCATTATAGACCATTTTGGGAACGTTCGACATGTCCGGAGTCATCGTTTTTCATCCGAAAATTGATTTTTTGGACTGTACCAAAAATGATTCAAAATGTCAATTGGATCGTGCCTCATGTTGAATAACCACTTTTTAAACCCTCACAGTGACCAAAAGTGCCATTTTTACAGAGTTTTGCTTACTCAAAAGCTTCAATTTTGACACGTTTCAGGCACAGAAATGACTTTAAACACACTTATTTTAGTTGAAAAAGTCATAATTCACATCCGACAGTCATTTAGAGTCAAAAGATTAAATGTTAAAATTTCTTCATTATAGACCATTTTGGGAACGTTCGACATGTCCGGAGTCATCGTTTTTCATCCGAAAATTGATTTTTTAGACTGTACCAAAAATGATTCAAAATGTCAATTGGATCATGCTTCATGTTGAATAACCACTTTTTAAACCCTCACAGTGACCAAAATTGCCATTTTTACAGAGTTTTCCTCACTCAAAAGATTCAATTTTGACACGTTTCAGGCACAGAAATGACTTTAAACACACTTATTTTAGTTGAAAAAGTCATAATTCACATCCAACAGTCATTTAGAGTCAAAAGATTAAATGTTAAAATTTCATCATTATAGACCATTTTGGGAACGTTCGACATGTCCGGAGTCATCGTTTTTCATCCGAAAATTGATTTTTTGGACTGTACCAAAAATTATTCAAAATGTCAATTGGATCGTGCCTCATGTTGAATAACCACTTTTTAAACCCTCACAGTGACCAAAAGTGCCATTTTTACAGAGTTTTGCTTACTCAAAAGTTTCAATTTTGACCCGTTTCAGGCACAGAAATGACTTTAAACACACTTATTTTAGTTGAAAAAGTCATAATTCACATCCAACAGTCATTTAGAGTCAAAAGATTAAATGTTAAAATTTCATCATTATAGACCATTTTGGGAACGTTCGACATGTCCGGAGTCATCGTTTTTCATCCGAAAATTGATTTTTTTGACTGTACCAAAAATGATTCAAAATGTCAATTGGATCAAGCCTCATGTTGAATAACCACTTTTTAAACACTCACGTTGACCAAAATTGCCATTTTTACAGAGTTTTCCTTACTCAAAAGCTTCAATTTTGACCAGTTTCAGTCACAGAAATGACTTTAAACACACTTATTTTAGTTGAAAAGGTCATAATTCACATCCAACAGTCATTTAGAGTCAAAAGATTAAATGTTAAAATTTCATCATTATAGACCATTTTGGGAACGTTCGGCATGTCCGGAGTCATCGTTTTTCATCCGAAAATTGATTTTTTGGACTGTACCAAAAATGATTCAAAATGTCAATTGGATCGTGCCTCATGTTGAATAACCACTTTTTAAACCCTCACAGTGACCAAAATTGCCATTTTTACAGAGTTTTCCTTACTCAAAAGCTTCAATTTAGACACATTTCAGGCACAGAAATGACTTTAAACACACTTATTTTAGTTGAAAAAGTCATAATTCACATCCAACAGTCATTTAGAGTCAAAAGATTAAATGTTAAAATTTCATCATTATAGACCATTTTGGGAACGTTCGACATGTCCGGAGTCATCGTTTTTCATCCGAAAATTGATTTTTTGGACTGTACCAAAAATGATTCAAAATGTCAATTGGATCGTGCCTCATGTTGAATAACCACTTTTTAAACCCTCACAGTGACCAAAAGTGCCATTTTTACAGAGTTTTGCTTACTCAAAAGCTTCAATTTTGACCCGTTTCAGGCACAGAAATGACTTTAAACACACTTATTTTATTTGAAAAAGTCATACTTCACATCCAACAGTCATTTAGAGTCACAAGATTACATGTTAAAATTTCATCATTATAGACCATTTTGGGAACGTTCGGCATGTCCGGAGTCATAGTTTTTCATCCGAAAATTGATTTTTTGGACTGTACCAAAAATGATTCAAAATGTCAATTGGATCGTGCCTCATGTTGAATAACCACTTTTTAAACCCTCACAGTGACCAAAATGGCCATTTTTACAGAGTTTTGCTTACTCAAAAGCTTCAATTTTGACCCGTTTCAGTCACAGAAATGACTTTAAACACTTATTTTAGTTGAAAAAGTCATAATTCACATCCAACAGTCATTTAGAGTCAAAAGATTAAATGTTAAAATTTCATCATTATAGACCATTTTGGGAACGTTCGGCATGTCCGGAGTCATCGTTTTTCATCCGAAAATTGATTTTTTGGACTGTACCAAAAATGATTCAAAATGTCAATTGGTTCGTGCCTCATGTTGAATAACCACTTTTTAAACCCTCACAGTGACCAAAATGGCCATTTTTACAGAGTTTTGCTTACTCAAAAGCTTCAATTTTGACCCGTTTCAGTCACAGAAATGACTTTAAACACACTTATTTTAGTTGAAAAAGTCATAATTCACATCCAACAGTCATTTAGAGTCAAAAGATTAAATGTTAAAATTTCTTCATTATAGACCATTTTGGGAACGTTCGACATGTCCGGAGTCATCGTTTTTCATCCGAAAATTGATTTTTTGGACTGTACCAAAAATGATTCAAAATGTCAATTGGATCATGCTTCATGTTGAATAACCACTTTTTAAACCCTCACAGTGACCAAAAGTGCCATTTTTACAGAGTTTTGCTTACTCAAAAGCTTCAATTTTGACACGTTTCAGGCACAGAAATGACTTTAAACACACTTATTTTAGTTGAAAAAGTCATAATTCACATCCAACAGTCATTTAGAGTCAAAAGATTAAATGTTAAAATTTCATCATTATAGACCATTTTGGGAACGTTCGACATGTCCGGAGTCATCGTTTTTCATCCGAAAATTGATTTTTTGGACTGTACCAAAAATGATTCAAAATGTCAATTGGATCGTGCCTCATGTTGAATAACCACTTTTAAACCCTTTCGATGCTGATGACGAGCTCAGCTCGTCATCACCCACGGGTGTCGTGTGCTGATGACGAGCTGAGCTCGTCATGGTGCCACTAAAATGGCATTTTCCAGCACAGGGGGGGGAAAACGCCCAGCAGCCATGTGGTTAAACCCTCACAGTGACCAAAAGTGCAATTTTTACAGAGTTTTGCTTACTCAAAAGCTTCAATTTTGACCCGTTTCAGGCACAGAAATGACTTTAAACACACTTATTTTAGTTGAAAAAGTCATAATTCACATCCAACAGTCATTTAGAGTCAAAAGATTAAATGTTAAAATTTCATCATTATAGACCATTTTGGGAACGTTCGACATGTCCGGAGTCATCGTTTTTCATCCGAAAATTGATTTTTTGGACTGTACCAAAAATTATTAAAAATGTCGATTGGATCGTGCCTCATGTTGAATAACCACTTTTTAAACCCTCACAGTGACCAAAAGTGCCATTTTTACAGAGTTTTGCTTACTCAAAAGCTTCAATTTTGACCCGTTTCAGGCACAAAAATGACTTTAAACACACTTATTTTAGTTGAAAAAGTCATAATTCACATCCAACAGTCATTTAGAGTCAAAAGATTAAATGTTAAAATTTCATCATTATAGACCATTTTGGGAACGTTCGACATGTCCGGAGTCATCGTTTTTCATCCGAAAATCGATTTTTTGGACTGTACCAAAAATGCTTCAAAATGTCAATTGGATCGTGCCTCATGTTGAATAACCACTTTTTAAACCCTCACAGTGACCAAAAGTGCCATTTTTACAAAGTTTTGCTTACTCAAAAGCTTCAATTTTGACCCGTTTCAGGCACAGAAATGACTTTAAACACACTTATTTTAGTTGAAAAAGTCATAATTCACATCCAACAGTCATTTAGAGTCAAAAGATTAAATGTTAAAATTTCATCATTATAGACCATTTTGGGAACGTTCGACATGTCCGGAGTCATCGTTTTTCATCCGAAAATCGATTTTTTGGACTGTACCAAAAATGATTCAAAATGTCAATTGGATCATGCCTCATGTTGAATAACCACTTTTTAAACCCTCACAGTGACCAAAATTGCCATTTTTACAGAGTTTTGCTTACTCAAAAGCTTCAATTTCGACCCGTTTCAGGCACAGAAATGACTTTAAACACACTTATTTTAGTTGAAAAAGTCATAATTCACATCCAACAGTCATTTAGAGTCAAAAGATTAAATGTTAAAATTTCATCATTATAGACCATTTTGGGAACGTTCGACATGTCCGGAGTCATCGTTTTTCATCCGAAAATTGATTTTTTGGACTGTACCAAAAATGATTCAAAATGTCAATTGGATCGTGCCTCATGTTGAATAACCACTTTTTAAACCCTCACAGTGACCAAAATGGCCATTTTTACAGAGTTCTGCTTACTCAAAAGCTTCAATTTTGACCCGTTTCAGGCACAGAAATGACTTTAAACACACTTATTTTAGTTGAAAAAGTCATAATTCACATCCAACAGTCATTTAGAGTCAAAAGATTAAATGTTAAAATTTCATCATTACAGACCATTTTGGGAACGTTCGACATGTCCGGAGTCATCGTTTTTCATCCGAAAATCGATTTTTTGGACTGTACCAAAAATGATTCAAAATGTCAATTGGATCATGCCTCATGTTGAATAACCACTTTTTAAACCCTCACAGTGACCAAAATTGCCATTTTTACAGAGTTTTGCTTACTCAAAAGCTTCAATTTTGACCCGTTTCAGGCACAGAAATGACTTTAAACACACTTATTTTAGTTGAAAAAGTCATAATTCACACCCAACAGTCATTTAGAGTCAAAAGATTAAATGTTAAAATTTCATCATTATAGACCATTTTGGGAACGTTCGACATGTCCGGAGTCATCGTTTTTCATCCGAAAATTGATTTTTTTGACTGTACCAAAAATGATTCAAAATGTCAATTGGATCAAGCCTCATGTTGAATAACCACTTTTTAAACACTCACATTGACCAAAATTGCCATTTTTACAGAGTTTTCCTTACTCAAAAGCTTCAATTTTGACCAGTTTCAGTCACAGAAATGACTTTAAACACACTTATTTTAGTTGAAAAGGTCATAATTCACATCCAACAGTCATTTAGAGTCAAAAGATTAAATGTTAAAATTTCATCATTATAGACCATTTTGGGAACGTTCGGCATGTCCGGAGTCATCGTTTTTCATCCGAAAATTGATTTTTTGGACTGTACCAAAAATGATTCAAAATGTCAATTGGATCGTGCCTCATGTTGAATAACCACTTTTTAAACCCTCACAGTGACCAAAATTGCCATTTTTACAGAGTTTTCCTTACTCAAAAGCTTCAATTTAGACACATTTCAGGCACAGAAATGACTTTAAACACACTTATTTTAGTTGAAAAAGTCATAATTCACATCCAACAGTCATTTAGAGTCAAAAGATTAAATGTTAAAATTTCATCATTATAGACCATTTTGGGAACGTTCGACATGTCCGGAGTCATCGTTTTTCATCCGAAAATTGATTTTTTGGACTGTACCAAAAATGATTCAAAATGTCAATTGGATCGTGCCTCATGTTGAATAACCACTTTTTAAACACTCACAGTGACCAAAAGTGCCATTTTTACAGAGTTTTGCTTACTCAAAAGCTTCAATTTTGACCCGTTTCAGGCACAGAAATGACTTTAAACACACTTATTTTAGTTGAAAAAGTCATAATTCACATCCAACAGTCATTTAGAGTCACAAGATTACATGTTAAAATGTCATCATTATAGACCATTTTGGGAACGTTCGGCATGTCCGGAGTCATAGTTTTTCATCCGAAAATTGATTTTTTGGACTGTACCAAAAATGATTCAAAATGTCAATTGGATCGTGCCTCATGTTGAATAACCACTTTTTAAACCCTCACAGTGACCAAAATGGCCATTTTTACAGAGTTTTGCTTACTCAAAAGCTTCAATTTTGACCCGTTTCAGTCACAGAAATGAATTTAAACACTTATTTTAGTTGAAAAAGTCATAATTCACATCCAACAGTCATTTAGAGTCAAAAGATTAAATGTTAAAATTTCATCATTATAGACCATTTTGGGAACGTTCGGCATGTCCGGAGTCATCGTTTTTCATCTGAAAATGGATTTTTTGGACTGTACCAAAAATGATTCAAAATGTCAATTGGTTCGTGCCTCATGTTGAATAACCACTTTTTAAACCCTCACAGTGACCAAAATGGCCATTTTTACAGAGTTTTGCTTACTCAAAAGCTTCAATTTTGACCCGTTTCAGTCACAGAAATGACTTTAAACACACTTATTTTAGTTGAAAAAGTCATAATTCACATCCAACAGTCATTTAGAGTCAAAAGATTAAATGTTAAAATTTCTTCATTATAGACCATTTTGGGAACGTTCGACATGTCCGGAGTCATCGTTTTTCATCCGAAAATTGATTTTTTGGACTGTACCAAAAATGATTCAAAATGTCAATTGGATCATGCTTCATGTTGAATAACCACTTTTTAAACCCTCACGTTGACCAAAATTGCCATTTTTACAGAGTTTTCCTTACTCAAAAGCTTCAATTTTGACCAGTTTCAGTCACAGAAATGACTTTAAACACACTTATTTTAGTTGAAAAGGTCATAATTCACATCCAACAGTCATTTAGAGTCAAAAGATTAAATGTTAAAATTTCATCATTATAGACCATTTTGGGAACGTTCGGCATGTCCGGAGTCATCGTTTTTCATCCGAAAATTGATTTTTTGGACTGTACCAAAAATGATTCAAAATGTCAATTGGATCGTGCCTCATGTTGAATAACCACTTTTTAAACCCTCACAGTGACCAAAATTGCCATTTTTACAGAGTTTTCCTTACTCAAAAGCTTCAATTTAGACACATTTCAGGCACAGAAATGACTTTAAACACACTTATTTTAGTTGAAAAAGTCATAATTCACATCCAACAGTCATTTAGAGTCAAAAGATTAAATGTTAAAATTTCATCATTATAGACCATTTTGGGAACGTTCGACATGTCCGGAGTCATCGTTTTTCATCCGAAAATTGATTTTTTGGACTGTACCAAAAATGATTCAAAATGTCAATTGGATCGTGCCTCATGTTGAATAACCACTTTTTAAACCCTCACAGTGACCAAAAGTGCCATTTTTACAGAGTTTTGCTTACTCAAAAGCTTCAATTTTGACACGTTTCAGGCACAGAAATGACTTTAAACACACTTATTTTAGTTGAAAAAGTCATAATTCACATCCAACAGTCATTTAGAGTCAAAAGATTAAATGTTAAAATTTCTTCATTATAGACCATTTTGGGAACGCTCGACATGTCCGGAGTCATCGTTTTTCATCCGAAAATTGATTTTTTAGACTGTACCAAAAATGATTCAAAATGTCAATTGGATCATGCTTCATGTTGAATAACCACTTTTTAAACCCTCACAGTGACCAAAATTGCCATTTTTACAGAGTTTTCCTCACTCAAAAGATTCAATTTTGACACGTTTCAGGCACAGAAATGACTTTAAACACACTTATTTTAGTTGAAAAAGTCATAATTCACATCCAACAGTCATTTAGAGTCAAAAGATTAAATGTTAAAATTTCATCATTATAGACCATTTTGGGAACGTTCGACATGTCCGGAGTCATCGTTTTTCATCCGAAAATTGATTTTTTGGACTGTACCAAAAATTATTCAAAATGTCAATTGGATCGTGCCTCATGTTGAATAACCACTTTTCAAACCCTCACAGTGACCAAAAGTGCCATTTTTACAGAGTTTTGCTTACTCAAAAGTTTCAATTTTGACCCGTTTCAGGCACAGAAATGACTTTAAACACACTTATTTTAGTTGAAAAAGTCATAATTCACATCCAACAGTCATTTAGAGTCAAAAGATTAAATGTTAAAATTTCATCATTATAGACCATTTTGGGAACGTTCGACATGTCCGGAGTCATCGTTTTTCATCCGAAAATTGATTTTTTTGACTGTACCAAAAATGATTCAAAATGTCAATTGGATCAAGCCTCATGTTGAATAACCACTTTTTAAACACTCACGTTGACCAAAATTGCCATTTTTACAGAGTTTTCCTTACTCAAAAGCTTCAATTTTGACCAGTTTCAGTCACAGAAATGACTTTAAACACACTTATTTTAGTTGAAAAGGTCATAATTCACATCCAACAGTCATTTAGAGTCAAAAGATTAAATGTTAAAATTTCATCATTATAGACCATTTTGGGAACGTTCGGCATGTCCGGAGTCATCGTTTTTCATCCGAAAATTGATTTTTTGGACTGTACCAAAAATGATTCAAAATGTCAATTGGATCGTGCCTCATGTTGAATAACCACTTTTTAAACCCTCACAGTGACCAAAATTGCCATTTTTACAGAGTTTTCCTTACTCAAAAGCTTCAATTTAGACACATTTCAGGCACAGAAATGACTTTAAACACACTTATTTTAGTTGAAAAAGTCATAATTCACATCCAACAGTCATTTAGAGTCAAAAGATTAAATGTTAAAATTTCATCATTATAGACCATTTTGGGAACGTTCGACATGTCCGGAGTCATCGTTTTTCATCCGAAAATTGATTTTTTGGACTGTACCAAAAATGATTCAAAATGTCAATTGGATCGTGCCTCATGTTGAATAACCACTTTTTAAAACCCTCACAGTGACCAAAAGTGCCATTTTTACAGAGTTTTGCTTACTCAAAAGCTTCAATTTTGACCCGTTTCAGGCACAGAAATGACTTTAAACACACTTATTTTAGTTGAAAAAGTCATAATTCACATCCAACAGTCATTTAGAGTCAAAAGATTAAATGTTAAAATTTCATCATTATAGACCATTTTGGGAACGTTCGGCATGTCCGGAGTCATCGTTTTTCATCCGAAAATTGATTTTTTGGACTGTACCAAAAATGCTTCAAAATGTCAATTGGATCGTGCCTCATGTTGAATAACCACTTTTTAAACCCTCACAGTGACCAAAAGTGCCATTTTTACAGAGTTTTGCTTACTCAAAAGCTTCAATTTTGACCCGTTTCAGTCACAGAAATGACTTTAAACACACTTATTTTAGTTGAAAAAGTCATAATTCACATCCAACAGTCATTTAGAGTCAAAAGATTAAATGTTAAAATTTCATCATTATAGACCATTTTGGGAACGTTCGACATGTCCGGAGTCATCGTTTTTTATCCGAAAATTGATTTTTTGGACTGTACCAAAAATAATTCAAAATGTCAATTGGATCGTGCCTCATGTTGACTAACCACTTTTTAAACCCTCACAGTGACCAAAAGTGCCATTTTTACAGAGTTTTGCTTACTCAAAAGCTTCAATTTTGACCCGTTTCAGGCACAGAAATGACTTTAAACACACTTATTTTAGTTGAAAAAGTCATAATTCACATCCAACAGTCATTTAGAGTCACAAGATTACATGTTAAAATTTCATCATTATAGACCATTTTGGGATCGTTCGACAGGTCCGGAGTCATCGTTTTTCATCCGAAAATTGATTTTTTGGACTGTACCAAAAATGATTCAAAATGTCAATTGGATCGTGCCTCATGTTGAATAACCACTTTTTAAACCCTCACAGTGACCAAAATGGCCATTTTTACAGAGTTTTGCTTACTCAAAAGCTTCAATTTTGACCCGTTTCAGTCACAGAAATGAATTTAAACACTTATTTTAGTTGAAAAAGTCATAATTCACATCCAACAGTCATTTAGAGTCAAAAGATTAAATGTTAAAATTTCATCATTATAGACCATTTTGGGAACGTTCGGCATGTCCGGAGTCATCGTTTTTCATCTGAAAATGGATTTTTTGGACTGTACCAAAAATGATTCAAAATGTCAATTGGTTCGTGCCTCATGTTGAATAACCACTTTTTAAACCCTCACAGTGACCAAAATGACCATTTTTACAGAGTTTTGCTTACTCAAAAGCTTCAATTTTGACCCGTTTCAGGCACAGAAATGACTTTAAACACACTTATTTTAGTTGAAAAAGTCATAATTCACATCCAACAGTCATTTAGAGTCAAAAGATTAAATGTTAAAATTTCTTCATTATAGACCATTTTGGGAACGTTCGACATGTCCGGAGTCATCGTTTTTCATCCGAAAATTGATTTTTTGGACTGTACCAAAAATGATTCAAAATGTCAATTGGATCATGCTTCATGTTGAATAACCACTTTTTAAACCCTCACAGTGACCAAAAGTGCCATTTTTACAGAGTTTTGCTTACTCAAAAGCTTCAATTTTGACACGTTTCAGGCACAGAAATGACTTTAAACACACTTATTTTAGTTGAAAAAGTCATAATTCACATCCAACAGTCATTTAGAGTCAAAAGATTAAATGTTAAAATTTCATCATTATAGACCATTTTGGGAACGTTCGACATGTCCGGAGTCATCGTTTTTCATCCGAAAATTGATTTTTTGGACTGTACCAAAAATGATTCAAAATGTCAATTGGATCGTGCCTCATGTTGAATAACCACTTTTTAAACCCTCACAGTGACCAAAATTGCCATTTTTACAGAGTTTTCCTTACTCAAAAGCTTCAATTTAGACACATTTCAGGCACAGAAATGACTTTAAACACACTTATTTTAGTTGAAAAAGTCATAATTCACATCCAACAGTCATTTAGAGTCACAAGATTACATGTTAAAATTTCATCATTATAGACCATTTTGGGAACGTTCGGCATGTCCGGAGTCATAGTTTTTCATCCGAAAATTGATTTTTTGGACTGTACCAAAAATGATTCAAAATGTCAATTGGATCGTGCCTCATGTTGAATAACCACTTTTTAAACCCTCACAGTGACCAAAATGGCCATTTTTACAGAGTTTTGCTTACTCAAAAGCTTCAATTTTGACCCGTTTCAGTCACAGAAATGAATTTAAACACTTATTTTAGTTGAAAAAGTCATAATTCACATCCAACAGTCATTTAGAGTCAAAAGATTAAATGTTAAAATTTCATCATTATAGACCATTTTGGGAACGTTCGGCATGTCCGGAGTCATCGTTTTTCATCTGAAAATGGATTTTTTGGACGGTACCAAAAATGATTCAAAATGTCAATTGGTTCGTGCCTCATGTTGAATAACCACTTTTTAAACCCTCACAGTGACCAAAATGGCCATTTTTACAGAGTTTTGCTTACTCAAAAGCTTCAATTTTGACCCGTTTCAGTCACAGAAATGACTTTAAACACACTTATTTTAGTTGAAAAAGTCATAATTCACATCCAACAGTCATTTAGAGTCAAAAGATTAAATGTTAAAATTTCTTCATTATAGACCATTTTGGGAACGTTCGACATGTCCGGAGTCATCGTTTTTCATCCGAAAATTGATTTTTTGGACTGTACCAAAAATGATTCAAAATGTCAATTGGATCATGCTTCATGTTGAATAACCACTTTTTAAACCCTCACAGTGACCAAAAGTGCCATTTTTACAGAGTTTTGCTTACTCAAAAGCTTCAATTTTGACACGTTTCAGGCACAGAAATGACTTTAAACACACTTATTTTAGTTGAAAAAGTCATAATTCACATCCAACAGTCATTTAGAGTCAAAAGATTAAATGTTAAAATTTCATCATTATAGACCATTTTGGGAACGTTCGACATGTCCGGAGTCATCGTTTTTCATCCGAAAATCGATTTTTTGGACTGTACCAAAAATGATTCAAAATGTCAATTGGATCATGCCTCATGTTGAATAACCACTTTTTAAACCCTCACAGTGACCAAAATTGCCATTTTTACAGAGTTTTGCTTACTCAAAAGCTTCAATTTTGACCCGTTTCAGGCACAGAAATGACTTTAAACACACTTATTTTAGTTGAAAAAGTCATAATTCACACCCAACAGTCATTTAGAGTCAAAAGATTAAATGTTAAAATTTCATCATTATAGACCATTTTGGGAACGTTCGACATGTCCGGAGTCATCGTTTTTCATCCGAAAATCGATTTTTTGGACTGTACCAAAAATGATTCAAAATGTCAATTGGATCATGCCTCATGTTGAATAACCACTTTTTAAACCCTCACAGTGACCAAAAGTGCCATTTTTACAGAGTTTTGCTTACTCAAAAGCTTCAATTTTGACCCGTTTCAGGCACAGAAATGACTTTAAACACACTTATTTTAGTTGAAAAAGTCATAATTCACATCCAACAGTCATTTAGAGTCACAAGATTACATGTTAAAATTTCATCATTATAGACCATTTTGGGATCGTTCGACAGGTCCGGAGTCATCGTTTTTCATCCGAAAATTGATTTTTTGGACTGTACCAAAAATGATTCAAAATGTCAATTGGATCGTGCCTCATGTTGAATAACCACTTTTTAAACCCTCACAGTGACCAAAATGGCCATTTTTACAGAGTTTTGCTTACTCAAAAGCTTCAATTTTGACCCGTTTCAGTCACAGAAATGAATTTAAACACTTATTTTAGTTGAAAAAGTCATAATTCACATCCAACAGTCATTTAGAGTCAAAAGATTAAATGTTAAAATTTCATCATTATAGACCATTTTGGGAACGTTCGGCATGTCCGGAGTCATCGTTTTTCATCTGAAAATGGATTTTTTGGACTGTACCAAAAATGATTCAAAATGTCAATTGGTTCGTGCCTCATGTTGAATAACCACTTTTTAAACCCTCACAGTGACCAAAATGACCATTTTTACAGAGTTTTGCTTACTCAAAAGCTTCAATTTTGACCCGTTTCAGGCACAGAAATGACTTTAAACACACTTATTTTAGTTGAAAAAGTCATAATTCACATCCAACAGTCATTTAGAGTCAAAAGATTAAATGTTAAAATTTCTTCATTATAGACCATTTTGGGAACGTTCGACATGTCCGGAGTCATCGTTTTTCATCCGAAAATTGATTTTTTGGACTGTACCAAAAATGATTCAAAATGTCAATTGGATCATGCTTCATGTTGAATAACCACTTTTTAAACCCTCACAGTGACCAAAAGTGCCATTTTTACAGAGTTTTGCTTACTCAAAAGCTTCAATTTTGACACGTTTCAGGCACAGAAATGACTTTAAACACACTTATTTTAGTTGAAAAAGTCATAATTCACATCCAACAGTCATTTAGAGTCAAAAGATTAAATGTTAAAATTTCATCATTATAGACCATTTTGGGAACGTTCGACATGTCCGGAGTCATCGTTTTTCATCCGAAAATTGATTTTTTGGACTGTACCAAAAATGATTCAAAATGTCAATTGGATCGTGCCTCATGTTGAATAACCACTTTTTAAACCCTCACAGTGACCAAAATTGCCATTTTTACAGAGTTTTCCTTACTCAAAAGCTTCAATTTAGACACATTTCAGGCACAGAAATGACTTTAAACACACTTATTTTAGTTGAAAAAGTCATAATTCACATCCAACAGTCATTTAGAGTCAAAAGATTAAATGTTAAAATTTCATCATTATAGACCATTTTGGGAACGTTCGACATGTCCGGAGTCATCGTTTTTCATCCGAAAATTGATTTTTTGGACTGTACCAAAAATGATTCAAAATGTCAATTGGATCGTGC
Organism: Lissotriton vulgaris; assembly: GCF_964263255.1. Classification (NCBI taxonomy): domain Eukaryota; kingdom Metazoa; phylum Chordata; class Amphibia; order Caudata; family Salamandridae; genus Lissotriton; species Lissotriton vulgaris. Next base: position 45,378 of record NW_028248002.1, read on the forward strand.
CTCATGTTGAATAACCACTTTTTAAACACTCACAGTGACCAAAAGTGCCATTTTTACAGAGTTTTGCTTACTCAAAAGCTTCAATTTTGACCCGTTTCAGGCACAGAAATGACTTTAAACACACTTATTTTAGTTGAAAAAGTCATAATTCACATCCAACAGTCATTTAGAGTCACAAGATTACATGTTAAAATTTCATCATTATAGACCATTTTGGGAACGTTCGGCATGTCCGGAGTCATAGTTTTTCATCCGAAAATTGATTTTTTGGACTGTACCAAAAATGATTCAAAATGTCAATTGGATCGTGCCTCATGTTGAATAACCACTTTTTAAACCCTCACAGTGACCAAAATGGCCATTTTTACAGAGTTTTGCTTACTCAAAAGCTTCAATTTTGACCCGTTTCAGTCACAGAAATGAATTTAAACACTTATTTTAGTTGAAAAAGTCATAATTCACATCCAACAGTCATTTAGAGTCAAAAGATTAAATGTTAAAATTTCATCATTATAGACCATTTTGGGAACGTTCGGCATGTCCGGAGTCATCGTTTTTCATCTGAAAATGGATTTTTTGGACGGTACCAAAAATGATTCAAAATGTCAATTGGTTCGTGCCTCATGTTGAATAACCACTTTTTAAACCCTCACAGTGACCAAAATGGCCATTTTTACAGAGTTTTGCTTACTCAAAAGCTTCAATTTTGACCCGTTTCAGTCACAGAAATGACTTTAAACACACTTATTTTAGTTGAAAAAGTCATAATTCACATCCAACAGTCATTTAGAGTCAAAAGATTAAATGTTAAAATTTCTTCATTATAGACCATTTTGGGAACGTTCGACATGTCCGGAGTCATCGTTTTTCATCCGAAAATTGATTTTTTGGACTGTACCAAAAATGATTCAAAATGTCAATTGGATCATGCTTCATGTTGAATAACCACTTTTTAAACCCTCACAGTGACCAAAAGTGCCATTTTTACAGAGTTTTGCTTACTCAAAAGCTTCAATTTTGACACGTTTCAGGCACAGAAATGACTTTAAACACACTTATTTTAGTTGAAAAAGTCATAATTCACATCCAACAGTCATTTAGAGTCAAAAGATTAAATGTTAAAATTTCATCATTATAGACCATTTTGGGAACGTTCGACATGTCCGGAGTCATCGTTTTTCATCCGAAAATCGATTTTTTGGACTGTACCAAAAATGATTCAAAATGTCAATTGGATCATGCCTCATGTTGAATAACCACTTTTTAAACCCTCACAGTGACCAAAATTGCCATTTTTACAGAGTTTTGCTTACTCAAAAGCTTCAATTTTGACCCGTTTCAGGCACAGAAATGACTTTAAACACACTTATTTTAGTTGAAAAAGTCATAATTCACACCCAACAGTCATTTAGAGTCAAAAGATTAAATGTTAAAATTTCATCATTATAGACCATTTTGGGAACGTTCGACATGTCCGGAGTCATCGTTTTTCATCCGAAAATCGATTTTTTGGACTGTACCAAAAATGATTCAAAATGTCAATTGGATCATGCCTCATGTTGAATAACCACTTTTTAAACCCTCACAGTGACCAAAATTGCCATTTTTACAGAGTTTTGCTTACTCAAAAGCTTCAATTTTGACCCGTTTCAGGCACAGAAATGACTTTAAACACACTTATTTTAGTTGAAAAAGTCATAATTCACACCCAACAGTCATTTAGAGTCAAAAGATTAAATGTTAAAATTTCATCATTATAGACCATTTTGGGAACGTTCGACATGTCCGGAGTCATCGTTTTTCATCCGAAAATTGATTTTTTTGACTGTACCAAAAATGATTCAAAATGTCAATTGGATCAAGCCTCATGTTGAATAACCACTTTTTAAACACTCACGTTGACCAAAATTGCCATTTTTACAGAGTTTTCCTTACTCAAAAGCTTCAATTTTGACCAGTTTCAGTCACAGAAATGACTTTAAACACACTTATTTTAGTTGAAAAGGTCATAATTCACATCCAACAGTCATTTAGAGTCAAAAGATTAAATGTTAAAATTTCATCATTATAGACCATTTTGGGAACGTTCGGCATGTCCGGAGTCATCGTTTTTCATCCGAAAATTGATTTTTTTGACTGTACCAAAAATGATTCAAAATGTCAATTGGATCAAGCCTCATGTTGAATAACCACTTTTTAAACACTCACGTTGACCAAAATTGCCATTTTTACAGAGTTTTCCTTACTCAAAAGCTTCAATTTTGACCAGTTTCAGTCACAGAAATGACTTTAAACACACTTATTTTAGTTGAAAAGGTCATAATTCACATCCAACAGTCATTTAGAGTCAAAAGATTAAATGTTAAAATTTCATCATTATAGACCATTTTGGGAACGTTCGGCATGTCCGGAGTCATCGTTTTTCATCCGAAAATTGATTTTTTGGACTGTACCAAAAATGATTCAAAATGTCAATTGGATCGTGCCTCATGTTGAATAACCACTTTTTAAACCCTCACAGTGACCAAAATTGCCATTTTTACAGAGTTTTCCTTACTCAAAAGCTTCAATTTAGACACATTTCAGGCACAGAAATGACTTTAAACACACTTATTTTAGTTGAAAAAGTCATAATTCACATCCAACAGTCATTTAGAGTCAAAAGATTAAATGTTAAAATTTCATCATTATAGACCATTTTGGGAACGTTCGACATGTCCGGAGTCATCGTTTTTCATCCGAAAATTGATTTTTTGGACTGTACCAAAAATGATTCAAAATGTCAATTGGATCGTGCCTCATGTTGAATAACCACTTTTTAAACAATCACAGTGACCAAAAGTGCCATTTTTACAGAGTTTTGCTTACTCAAAAGCTTCAATTTTGACCCGTTTCAGGCACAGAAATGACTTTAAACACACTTATTTTAGTTGAAAAAGTCATAATTCACATCCAACAGTCATTTAGAGTCAAAAGATTAAATGTTAAAATTTCATCATTATAGACCATTTTGGGAACGTTCGGCATGTCCGGAGTCATCGTTTTTCATCCGAAAATTGATTTTTTGGACTGTACCAAAAATGCTTCAAAATGTCAATTGGATCGTGCCTCATGTTGAATAACCACTTTTTAAACCCTCACAGTGACCAAAAGTGCCATTTTTACAGAGTTTTGCTTACTCAAAAGCTTCAATTTTGACCCGTTTCAGTCACAGAAATGACTTTAAACACACTTATTTTAGTTGAAAAAGTCATAATTCACATCCAACAGTCATTTAGAGTCAAAAGATTAAATGTTAAAATTTCATCATTATAGACCATTTTGGGAACGTTCGACATGTCCGGAGTCATCGTTTTTTATCCGAAAATTGATTTTTTGGACTGTACCAAAAATAATTCAAAATGTCAATTGGATCGTGCCTCATGTTGAATAACCACTTTTTAAACCCTCACAGTGACCAAAAGTGCCATTTTTACAGAGTTTTGCTTACTCAAAAGCTTCAATTTTGACCCGTTTCAGGCACAGAAATGACTTTAAACACACTTATTTTAGTTGAAAAAGTCATAATTCACATCCAACAGTCATTTAGAGTCACAAGATTACATGTTAAAATTTCATCATTATAGACCATTTTGGGATCGTTCGACAGGTCCGGAGTCATCGTTTTTCATCCGAAAATTGATTTTTTGGACTGTACCAAAAATGATTCAAAATGTCAATTGGATCGTGCCTCATGTTGAATAACCACTTTTTAAACCCTCACAGTGACCAAAATGGCCATTTTTACAGAGTTTTGCTTACTCAAAAGCTTCAATTTTGACCCGTTTCAGTCACAGAAATGAATTTAAACACTTATTTTAGTTGAAAAAGTCATAATTCACATCCAACAGTCATTTAGAGTCAAAAGATTAAATGTTAAAATTTCATCATTATAGACCATTTTGGGAACGTTCGGCATGTCCGGAGTCATCGTTTTTCATCTGAAAATGGATTTTTTGGACTGTACCAAAAATGATTCAAAATGTCAATTGGTTCGTGCCTCATGTTGAATAACCACTTTTTAAACCCTCACAGTGACCAAAATGACCATTTTTACAGAGTTTTGCTTACTCAAAAGCTTCAATTTTGACCCGTTTCAGGCACAGAAATGACTTTAAACACACTTATTTTAGTTGAAAAAGTCATAATTCACATCCAACAGTCATTTAGAGTCAAAAGATTAAATGTTAAAATTTCTTCATTATAGACCATTTTGGGAACGTTCGACATGTCCGGAGTCATCGTTTTTCATCCGAAAATTGATTTTTTGGACTGTACCAAAAATGATTCAAAATGTCAATTGGATCATGCTTCATGTTGAATAACCACTTTTTAAACCCTCACAGTGACCAAAAGTGCCATTTTTACAGAGTTTTGCTTACTCAAAAGCTTCAATTTTGACACGTTTCAGGCACAGAAATGACTTTAAACACACTTATTTTAGTTGAAAAAGTCATAATTCACATCCAACAGTCATTTAGAGTCAAAAGATTAAATGTTAAAATTTCATCATTATAGACCATTTTGGGAACGTTCGACATGTCCGGAGTCATCGTTTTTCATCCGAAAATTGATTTTTTGGACTGTACCAAAAATGATTCAAAATGTCAATTGGATCGTGCCTCATGTTGAATAACCACTTTTTAAACCCTCACAGTGACCAAAATTGCCATTTTTACAGAGTTTTCCTTACTCAAAAGCTTCAATTTAGACACATTTCAGGCACAGAAATGACTTTAAACACACTTATTTTAGTTGAAAAAGTCATAATTCACATCCAACAGTCATTTAGAGTCAAAAGATTAAATGTTAAAATTTCATCATTATAGACCATTTTGGGAACGTTCGACATGTCCGGAGTCATCGTTTTTCATCCGAAAATTGATTTTTTGGACTGTACCAAAAATGATTCAAAATGTCAATTGGATCGTGCCTCATGTTGAATAACCACTTTTTAAACACTCACAGTGACCAAAAGTGCCATTTTTACAGAGTTTTGCTTACTCAAAAGCTTCAATTTTGACCCGTTTCAGGCACAGAAATGACTTTAAACACACTTATTTTAGTTGAAAAAGTCATAATTCACATCCAACAGTCATTTAGAGTCACAAGATTACATGTTAAAATTTCATCATTATAGACCATTTTGGGAACGTTCGGCATGTCCGGAGTCATAGTTTTTCATCCGAAAATTGATTTTTTGGACTGTACCAAAAATGATTCAAAATGTCAATTGGATCGTGCCTCATGTTGAATAACCACTTTTTAAACCCTCACAGTGACCAAAATGGCCATTTTTACAGAGTTTTGCTTACTCAAAAGCTTCAATTTTGACCCGTTTCAGTCACAGAAATGAATTTAAACACTTATTTTAGTTGAAAAAGTCATAATTCACATCCAACAGTCATTTAGAGTCAAAAGATTAAATGTTAAAATTTCATCATTATAGACCATTTTGGGAACGTTCGGCATGTCCGGAGTCATCGTTTTTCATCTGAAAATGGATTTTTTGGACGGTACCAAAAATGATTCAAAATGTCAATTGGTTCGTGCCTCATGTTGAATAACCACTTTTTAAACCCTCACAGTGACCAAAATGGCCATTTTTACAGAGTTTTGCTTACTCAAAAGCTTCAATTTTGACCCGTTTCAGTCACAGAAATGACTTTAAACACACTTATTTTAGTTGAAAAAGTCATAATTCACATCCAACAGTCATTTAGAGTCAAAAGATTAAATGTTAAAATTTCTTCATTATAGACCATTTTGGGAACGTTCGACATGTCCGGAGTCATCGTTTTTCATCCGAAAATTGATTTTTTGGACTGTACCAAAAATGATTCAAAATGTCAATTGGATCATGCTTCATGTTGAATAACCACTTTTTAAACCCTCACAGTGACCAAAAGTGCCATTTTTACAGAGTTTTGCTTACTCAAAAGCTTCAATTTTGACACGTTTCAGGCACAGAAATGACTTTAAACACACTTATTTTAGTTGAAAAAGTCATAATTCACATCCAACAGTCATTTAGAGTCAAAAGATTAAATGTTAAAATTTCATCATTATAGACCATTTTGGGAACGTTCGACATGTCCGGAGTCATCGTTTTTCATCCGAAAATCGATTTTTTGGACTGTACCAAAAATGATTCAAAATGTCAATTGGATCATGCCTCATGTTGAATAACCACTTTTTAAACCCTCACAGTGACCAAAATTGCCATTTTTACAGAGTTTTGCTTACTCAAAAGCTTCAATTTTGACCCGTTTCAGGCACAGAAATGACTTTAAACACACTTATTTTAGTTGAAAAAGTCATAATTCACACCCAACAGTCATTTAGAGTCAAAAGATTAAATGTTAAAATTTCATCATTATAGACCATTTTGGGAACGTTCGACATGTCCGGAGTCATCGTTTTTCATCCGAAAATCGATTTTTTGGACTGTACCAAAAATGATTCAAAATGTCAATTGGATCATGCCTCATGTTGAATAACCACTTTTTAAACCCTCACAGTGACCAAAATTGCCATTTTTACAGAGTTTTGCTTACTCAAAAGCTTCAATTTTGACCCGTTTCAGGCACAGAAATGACTTTAAACACACTTATTTTAGTTGAAAAAGTCATAATTCACACCCAACAGTCATTTAGAGTCAAAAGATTAAATGTTAAAATTTCATCATTATAGACCATTTTGGGAACGTTCGACATGTCCGGAGTCATCGTTTTTCATCCGAAAATTGATTTTTTTGACTGTACCAAAAATGATTCAAAATGTCAATTGGATCAAGCCTCATGTTGAATAACCACTTTTTAAACACTCACGTTGACCAAAATTGCCATTTTTACAGAGTTTTCCTTACTCAAAAGCTTCAATTTTGACCAGTTTCAGTCACAGAAATGACTTTAAACACACTTATTTTAGTTGAAAAGGTCATAATTCACATCCAACAGTCATTTAGAGTCAAAAGATTAAATGTTAAAATTTCATCATTATAGACCATTTTGGGAACGTTCGGCATGTCCGGAGTCATCGTTTTTCATCCGAAAATTGATTTTTTGGACTGTACCAAAAATGATTCAAAATGTCAATTGGATCGTGCCTCATGTTGAATAACCACTTTTTAAACCCTCACAGTGACCAAAAGTGCCATTTTTACAGAGTTTTGCTTACTCAAAAGCTTCAATTTTGACCCGTTTCAGGCACAGAAATGACTTTAAACACACTTATTTTAGTTGAAAAAGTCATAATTCACATCCAACAGTCATTTAGAGTCAAAAGATTAAATGTTAAAATTTCATCATTATAGACCATTTTGGGAACGTTCGGCATGTCCGGAGTCATCGTTTTTCATCCGAAAATTGATTTTTTGGACTGTACCAAAAATGCTTCAAAATGTCAATTGGATCGTGCCTCATGTTGAATAACCACTTTTTAAACCCTCACAGTGACCAAAAGTGCCATTTTTACAGAGTTTTGCTTACTCAAAAGCTTCAATTTTGACCCGTTTCAGCCACAGAAATGACTTTAAACACACTTATTTTAGTTGAAAAAGTCATAATTCACATCCAACAGTCATTTAGAGTCAAAAGATTAAATGTTAAAATTTCATCATTATAGACCATTTTGGGAACGTTCGGCATGTCCGGAGTCATCGTTTTTCATCCGAAAATTGATTTTTTGGACTGTACCAAAAATGCTTCAAAATGTCAATTGGATCGTGCCTCATGTTGAATAACCACTTTTTAAACCCTCACAGTGACCAAAAGTGCCATTTTTACAGAGTTTTGCTTACTCAAAAGCTTCAATTTTGACCCGTTTCAGTCACAGAAATGACTTTAAACACACTTATTTTAGTTGAAAAAGTCATAATTCACATCCAACAGTCATTTAGAGTCAAAAGATTAAATGTTAAAATTTCATCATTATAGACCATTTTGGGAACGTTCGACATGTCCGGAGTCATCGTTTTTTATCCGAAAATTGATTTTTTGGACTGTACCAAAAATAATTCAAAATGTCAATTGGATCGTGCCTCATGTTGAATAACCACTTTTTAAACCCTCACAGTGACCAAAAGTGCCATTTTTACAGAGTTTTGCTTACTCAAAAGCTTCAATTTTGACCCGTTTCAGGCACAGAAATGACTTTAAACACACTTATTTTAGTTGAAAAAGTCATAATTCACATCCAACAGTCATTTAGAGTCACAAGATTACATGTTAAAATTTCATCATTATAGACCATTTTGGGATCGTTCGACAGGTCCGGAGTCATCGTTTTTCATCCGAAAATTGATTTTTTGGACTGTACCAAAAATGATTCAAAATGTCAATTGGATCGTGCCTCATGTTGAATAACCACTTTTTAAACCCTCACAGTGACCAAAATGGCCATTTTTACAGAGTTTTGCTTACTCAAAAGCTTCAATTTTGACCCGTTTCAGTCACAGAAATGAATTTAAACACTTATTTTAGTTGAAAAAGTCATAATTCACATCCAACAGTCATTTAGAGTCAAAAGATTAAATGTTAAAATTTCATCATTATAGACCATTTTGGGAACGTTCGGCATGTCCGGAGTCATCGTTTTTCATCTGAAAATGGATTTTTTGGACTGTACCAAAAATGATTCAAAATGTCAATTGGTTCGTGCCTCATGTTGAATAACCACTTTTTAAACCCTCACAGTGACCAAAATGACCATTTTTACAGAGTTTTGCTTACTCAAAAGCTTCAATTTTGACCCGTTTCAGGCACAGAAATGACTTTAAACACACTTATTTTAGTTGAAAAAGTCATAATTCACATCCAACAGTCATTTAGAGTCAAAAGATTAAATGTTAAAATTTCTTCATTATAGACCATTTTGGGAACGTTCGACATGTCCGGAGTCATCGTTTTTCATCCGAAAATTGATTTTTTGGACTGTACCAAAAATGATTCAAAATGTCAATTGGATCATGCTTCATGTTGAATAACCACTTTTTAAACCCTCACAGTGACCAAAAGTGCCATTTTTACAGAGTTTTGCTTACTCAAAAGCTTCAATTTTGACACGTTTCAGGCACAGAAATGACTTTAAACACACTTATTTTAGTTGAAAAAGTCATAATTCACATCCAACAGTCATTTAGAGTCAAAAGATTAAATGTTAAAATTTCATCATTATAGACCATTTTGGGAACGTTCGACATGTCCGGAGTCATCGTTTTTCATCCGAAAATTGATTTTTTGGACTGTACCAAAAATGATTCAAAATGTCAATTGGATCGTGCCTCATGTTGAATAACCACTTTTTAAACCCTCACAGTGACCAAAATTGCCATTTTTACAGAGTTTTCCTTACTCAAAAGCTTCAATTTAGACACATTTCAGGCACAGAAATGACTTTAAACACACTTATTTTAGTTGAAAAAGTCATAATTCACATCCAACAGTCATTTAGAGTCAAAAGATTAAATGTTAAAATTTCATCATTATAGACCATTTTGGGAACGTTCGACATGTCCGGAGTCATCGTTTTTCATCCGAAAATTGATTTTTTGGACTGTACCAAAAATGATTCAAAATGTCAATTGGATCGTGCCTCATGTTGAATAACCACTTTTTAAACACTCACAGTGACCAAAAGTGCCATTTTTACAGAGTTTTGCTTACTCAAAAGCTTCAATTTTGACCCGTTTCAGGCACAGAAATGACTTTAAACACACTTATTTTAGTTGAAAAAGTCATAATTCACATCCAACAGTCATTTAGAGTCACAAGATTACATGTTAAAATTTCATCATTATAGACCATTTTGGGAACGTTCGGCATGTCCGGAGTCATAGTTTTTCATCCGAAAATTGATTTTTTGGACTGTACCAAAAATGATTCAAAATGTCAATTGGATCGTGCCTCATGTTGAATAACCACTTTTTAAACCCTCACAGTGACCAAAATGGCCATTTTTACAGAGTTTTGCTTACTCAAAAGCTTCAATTTTGACCCGTTTCAGTCACAGAAATGAATTTAAACACTTATTTTAGTTGAAAAAGTCATAATTCACATCCAACAGTCATTTAGAGTCAAAAGATTAAATGTTAAAATTTCATCATTATAGACCATTTTGGGAACGTTCGGCATGTCCGGAGTCATCGTTTTTCATCTGAAAATGGATTTTTTGGACGGTACCAAAAATGATTCAAAATGTCAATTGGTTCGTGCCTCATGTTGAATAACCACTTTTTAAACCCTCACAGTGACCAAAATGGCCATTTTTACAGAGTTTTGCTTACTCAAAAGCTTCAATTTTGACCCGTTTCAGTCACAGAAATGACTTTAAACACACTTATTTTAGTTGAAAAAGTCATAATTCACATCCAACAGTCATTTAGAGTCAAAAGATTAAATGTTAAAATTTCTTCATTATAGACCATTTTGGGAACGTTCGACATGTCCGGAGTCATCGTTTTTCATCCGAAAATTGATTTTTTGGACTGTACCAAAAATGATTCAAAATGTCAATTGGATCATGCTTCATGTTGAATAACCACTTTTTAAACCCTCACAGTGACCAAAAGTGCCATTTTTACAGAGTTTTGCTTACTCAAAAGCTTCAATTTTGACACGTTTCAGGCACAGAAATGACTTTAAACACACTTATTTTAGTTGAAAAAGTCATAATTCACATCCAACAGTCATTTAGAGTCAAAAGATTAAATGTTAAAATTTCATCATTATAGACCATTTTGGGAACGTTCGACATGTCCGGAGTCATCGTTTTTCATCCGAAAATCGATTTTTTGGACTGTACCAAAAATGATTCAAAATGTCAATTGGATCATGCCTCATGTTGAATAACCACTTTTTAAACCCTCACAGTGACCAAAATTGCCATTTTTACAGAGTTTTGCTTACTCAAAAGCTTCAATTTTGACCCGTTTCAGGCACAGAAATGACTTTAAACACACTTATTTTAGTTGAAAAAGTCATAATTCACACCCAACAGTCATTTAGAGTCAAAAGATTAAATGTTAAAATTTCATCATTATAGACCATTTTGGGAACGTTCGACATGTCCGGAGTCATCGTTTTTCATCCGAAAATCGATTTTTTGGACTGTACCAAAAATGATTCAAAATGTCAATTGGATCATGCCTCATGTTGAATAACCACTTTTTAAACCCTCACAGTGACCAAAATTGCCATTTTTACAGAGTTTTGCTTACTCAAAAGCTTCAATTTTGACCCGTTTCAGGCACAGAAATGACTTTAAACACACTTATTTTAGTTGAAAAAGTCATAATTCACACCCAACAGTCATTTAGAGTCAAAAGATTAAATGTTAAAATTTCATCATTATAGACCATTTTGGGAACGTTCGACATGTCCGGAGTCATCGTTTTTCATCCGAAAATTGATTTTTTTGACTGTACCAAAAATGATTCAAAATGTCAATTGGATCAAGCCTCATGTTGAATAACCACTTTTTAAACACTCACGTTGACCAAAATTGCCATTTTTACAGAGTTTTCCTTACTCAAAAGCTTCAATTTTGACCAGTTTCAGTCACAGAAATGACTTTAAACACACTTATTTTAGTTGAAAAGGTCATAATTCACATCCAACAGTCATTTAGAGTCAAAAGATTAAATGTTAAAATTTCATCATTATAGACCATTTTGGGAACGTTCGGCATGTCCGGAGTCATCGTTTTTCATCCGAAAATTGATTTTTTGGACTGTACCAAAAATGATTCAAAATGTCAATTGGATCGTGCCTCATGTTGAATAACCACTTTTTAAACCCTCACAGTGACCAAAAGTGCCATTTTTACAGAGTTTTGCTTACTCAAAAGCTTCAATTTTGACCCGTTTCAGGCACAGAAATGACTTTAAACACACTTATTTTAGTTGAAAAAGTCATAATTCACATCCAACAGTCATTTAGAGTCAAAAGATTAAATGTTAAAATTTCATCATTATAGACCATTTTGGGAACGTTCGGCATGTCCGGAGTCATCGTTTTTCATCCGAAAATTGATTTTTTGGACTGTACCAAAAATGCTTCAAAATGTCAATTGGATCGTGCCTCATGTTGAATAACCACTTTTTAAACCCTCACAGTGACCAAAAGTGCCATTTTTACAGAGTTTTGCTTACTCAAAAGCTTCAATTTTGACCCGTTTCAGCCACAGAAATGACTTTAAACACACTTATTTTAGTTGAAAAAGTCATAATTCACATCCAACAGTCATTTAGAGTCAAAAGATTAAATGTTAAAATTTCATCATTATAGACCATTTTGGGAACGTTCGACATGTCCGGAGTCATCGTTTTTCATCCGAAAATTGATTTTTTGGACTGTACCAAAAATGATTCAAAATGTCAATTGGATCGTGCCTCATGTTGAATAACCACTTTTTAAACCCTCACAGTGACCAAAAGTGCCATTTTTACAGAGTTTTGCTTACTCAAAAGCTTCAATTTTGACCCGTTTCAGGCACAGAAATGACTTTAAACACACTTATTTTATTTGAAAAAGTCATACTTCACATCCAACAGTCATTTAGAGTCACAAGATTACATGTTAAAATTTCATCATTATAGACCATTTTGGGAACGTTCGGCATGTCCGGAGTCATAGTTTTTCATCCGAAAATTGATTTTTTGGACTGTACCAAAAATGATTCAAAATGTCAATTGGATCGTGCCTCATGTTGAATAACCACTTTTTAAACCCTCACAGTGACCAAAATGGCCATTTTTACAGAGTTTTGCTTACTCAAAAGCTTCAATTTTGACCCGTTTCAGTCACAGAAATGACTTTAAACACTTATTTTAGTTGAAAAAGTCATAATTCACATCCAACAGTCATTTAGAGTCAAAAGATTAAATGTTAAAATTTCATCATTATAGACCATTTTGGGAACGTTCGGCATGTCCGGAGTCATCGTTTTTCATCCGAAAATTGATTTTTTGGACTGTACCAAAAATGATTCAAAATGTCAATTGGTTCGTGCCTCATGTTGAATAACCACTTTTTAAACCCTCACAGTGACCAAAATGGCCATTTTTACAGAGTTTTGCTTACTCAAAAGCTTCAATTTTGACCCGTTTCAGTCACAGAAATGACTTTAAACACACTTATTTTAGTTGAAAAAGTCATAATTCACATCCAACAGTCATTTAGAGTCAAAAGAATAAATGTTAAAATTTCTTCATTATAGACCATTTTGGGAACGTTCGACATGTCCGGAGTCATCGTTTTTCATCCGAAAATTGATTTTTTGGACTGTACCAAAAATGATTCAAAATGTCAATTGGATCATGCTTCATGTTGAATAACCACTTTTTAAACCCTCACAGTGACCAAAAGTGCCATTTTTACAGAGTTTTGCTTACTCAAAAGCTTCAATTTTGACACGTTTCAGGCACAGAAATGACTTTAAACACACTTATTTTAGTTGAAAAAGTCATAATTCACATCCAACAGTCATTTAGAGTCAAAAGATTAAATGTTAAAATTTCATCATTATAGACCATTTTGGGAACGTTCGACATGTCCGGAGTCATCGTTTTTCATCCGAAAATTGATTTTTTGGACTGTACCAAAAATGATTCAAAATGTCAATTGGATCGTGCCTCATGTTGAATAACCACTTTTAAACCCTTTCGATGCTGATGACGAGCTCAGCTCGTCATCACCCACGGGTGTCGTGTGCTGATGACGAGCTGAGCTCGTCATGGTGCCACTAAAATGGCATTTTCCAGCACAGGGGGGGGAAAACGCCCAGCAGCCATGTGGTTAAACCCTCACAGTGACCAAAAGTGCAATTTTTACAGAGTTTTGCTTACTCAAAAGCTTCAATTTTGACCCGTTTCAGGCACAGAAATGACTTTAAACACACTTATTTTAGTTGAAAAAGTCATAATTCACATCCAACAGTCATTTAGAGTCAAAAGATTAAATGTTAAAATTTCATCATTATAGACCATTTTGGGAACGTTCGACATGTCCGGAGTCATCGTTTTTCATCCGAAAATTGATTTTTTGGACTGTACCAAAAATTATTAAAAATGTCGATTGGATCGTGCCTCATGTTGAATAACCACTTTTTAAACCCTCACAGTGACCAAAAGTGCCATTTTTACAGAGTTTTGCTTACTCAAAAGCTTCAATTTTGACCCGTTTCAGGCACAAAAATGACTTTAAACACACTTATTTTAGTTGAAAAAGTCATAATTCACATCCAACAGTCATTTAGAGTCAAAAGATTAAATGTTAAAATTTCATCATTATAGACCATTTTGGGAACGTTCGACATGTCCGGAGTCATCGTTTTTCATCCGAAAATCGATTTTTTGGACTGTACCAAAAATGCTTCAAAATGTCAATTGGATCGTGCCTCATGTTGAATAACCACTTTTTAAACCCTCACAGTGACCAAAAGTGCCATTTTTACAAAGTTTTGCTTACTCAAAAGCTTCAATTTTGACCCGTTTCAGGCACAGAAATGACTTTAAACACACTTATTTTAGTTGAAAAAGTCATAATTCACATCCAACAGTCATTTAGAGTCAAAAGATTAAATGTTAAAATTTCATCATTATAGACCATTTTGGGAACGTTCGACATGTCCGGAGTCATCGTTTTTCATCCGAAAATCGATTTTTTGGACTGTACCAAAAATGATTCAAAATGTCAATTGGATCATGCCTCATGTTGAATAACCACTTTTTAAACCCTCACAGTGACCAAAATTGCCATTTTTACAGAGTTTTGCTTACTCAAAAGCTTCAATTTCGACCCGTTTCAGGCACAGAAATGACTTTAAACACACTTATTTTAGTTGAAAAAGTCATAATTCACATCCAACAGTCATTTAGAGTCAAAAGATTAAATGTTAAAATTTCATCATTATAGACCATTTTGGGAACGTTCGACATGTCCGGAGTCATCGTTTTCATCCGAAAATTGATTTTTTGGACTGTACCAAAAATGATTCAAAATGTCAATTGGATCGTGCCTCATGTTGAATAACCACTTTTTAAACCCTCACAGTGACCAAAATGGCCATTTTTACAGAGTTCTGCTTACTCAAAAGCTTCAATTTTGACCCGTTTCAGGCACAGAAATGACTTTAAACACACTTATTTTAGTTGAAAAAGTCATAATTCACATCCAACAGTCATTTAGAGTCAAAAGATTAAATGTTAAAATTTCATCATTACAGACCATTTTGGGAACGTTCGACATGTCCGGAGTCATCGTTTTTCATCCGAAAATCGATTTTTTGGACTGTACCAAAAATGATTCAAAATGTCAATTGGATCATGCCTCATGTTGAATAACCACTTTTTAAACCCTCACAGTGACCAAAATTGCCATTTTTACAGAGTTTTGCTTACTCAAAAGCTTCAATTTTGACCCGTTTCAGGCACAGAAATGACTTTAAACACACTTATTTTAGTTGAAAAAGTCATAATTCACACCCAACAGTCATTTAGAGTCAAAAGATTAAATGTTAAAATTTCATCATTATAGACCATTTTGGGAACGTTCGACATGTCCGGAGTCATCCTTTTTCATCCGAAAATTGATTTTTTTGACTGTACCAAAAATGATTCAAAATGTCAATTGGATCAAGCCTCATGTTGAATAACCACTTTTTAAACACTCACATTGACCAAAATTGCCATTTTTACAGAGTTTTCCTTACTCAAAAGCTTCAATTTTGACCAGTTTCAGTCACAGAAATGACTTTAAACACACTTATTTTAGTTGAAAAGGTCATAATTCACATCCAACAGTCATTTAGAGTCAAAAGATTAAATGTTAAAATTTCATCATTATAGACCATTTTGGGAACGTTCGGCATGTCCGGAGTCATCGTTTTTCATCCGAAAATTGATTTTTTGGACTGTACCAAAAATGATTCAAAATGTCAATTGGATCGTGCCTCATGTTGAATAACCACTTTTTAAACCCTCACAGTGACCAAAATTGCCATTTTTACAGAGTTTTCCTTACTCAAAAGCTTCAATTTAGACACATTTCAGGCACAGAAATGACTTTAAACACACTTATTTTAGTTGAAAAAGTCATAATTCACATCCAACAGTCATTTAGAGTCAAAAGATTAAATGTTAAAATTTCATCATTATAGACCATTTTGGGAACGTTCGACATGTCCGGAGTCATCGTTTTTCATCCGAAAATTGATTTTTTGGACTGTACCAAAAATGATTCAAAATGTCAATTGGATCGTGCCTCATGTTGAATAACCACTTTTTAAACACTCACAGTGACCAAAAGTGCCATTTTTACAGAGTTTTGCTTACTCAAAAGCTTCAATTTTGACCCGTTTCAGGCACAGAAATGACTTTAAACACACTTATTTTAGTTGAAAAAGTCATAATTCACATCCAACAGTCATTTAGAGTCACAAGATTACATGTTAAAATTTCATCATTATAGACCATTTTGGGAACGTTCGGCATGTCCGGAGTCATAGTTTTTCATCCGAAAATTGATTTTTTGGACTGTACCAAAAATGATTCAAAATGTCAATTGGATCGTGCCTCATGTTGAATAACCACTTTTTAAACCCTCACAGTGACCAAAATGGCCATTTTTACAGAGTTTTGCTTACTCAAAAGCTTCAATTTTGACCCGTTTCAGTCACAGAAATGAATTTAAACACTTATTTTAGTTGAAAAAGTCATAATTCACATCCAACAGTCATTTAGAGTCAAAAGATTAAATGTTAAAATTTCATCATTATAGACCATTTTGGGAACGTTCGGCATGTCCGGAGTCATCGTTTTTCATCTGAAAATGGATTTTTTGGACTGTACCAAAAATGATTCAAAATGTCAATTGGTTCGTGCCTCATGTTGAATAACCACTTTTTAAACCCTCACAGTGACCAAAATGGCCATTTTTACAGAGTTTTGCTTACTCAAAAGCTTCAATTTTGACCCGTTTCAGTCACAGAAATGACTTTAAACACACTTATTTTAGTTGAAAAAGTAATAATTCACATCCAACAGTCATTTAGAGTCAAAAGATTAAATGTTAAAATTTCTTCATTATAGACCATTTTGGGAACGTTCGACATGTCCGGAGTCATCGTTTTTCATCCGAAAATTGATTTTTTGGACTGTACCAAAAATGATTCAAAATGTCAATTGGATCATGCTTCATGTTGAATAACCACTTTTTAAACCCTCACAGTGACCAAAAGTGCCATTTTTACAGAGTTTTGCTTACTCAAAAGCTTCAATTTTGACACGTTTCAGGCACAGAAATGACTTTAAACACACTTATTTTAGTTGAAAAAGTCATAATTCACATCCAACAGTCATTTAGAGTCAAAAGATTAAATGTTAAAATTTCATCATTATAGACCATTTTGGGAACGTTCGACATGTCCGGAGTCATCGTTTTTCATCCGAAAATTGATTTTTTGGACTGTACCAAAAATGATTCAAAATGTCAATTGGATCGTGCCTCATGTTGAATAACCACTTTTTAAACCCTCACAGTGACCAAAAGTGCCATTTTTACAGAGTTTTGCTTACTCAAAAGCTTCAATTTTGACACGTTTCAGGCACAGAAATGACTTTAAACACACTTATTTTAGTTGAAAAAGTCATAATTCACATCCAACAGTCATTTAGAGTCAAAAGATTAAATGTTAAAATTTCTTCATTATAGACCATTTTGGGAACGTTCGACATGTCCGGAGTCATCGTTTTTCATCCGAAAATTGATTTTTTAGACTGTACCAAAAATGATTCAAAATGTCAATTGGATCATGCTTCATGTTGAATAACCACTTTTTAAACCCTCACAGTGACCAAAATTGCCATTTTTACAGAGTTTTCCTCACTCAAAAGATTCAATTTTGACACGTTTCAGGCACAGAAATGACTTTAAACACACTTATTTTAGTTGAAAAAGTCATAATTCACATCCAACAGTCATTTAGAGTCAAAAGATTAAATGTTAAAATTTCATCATTATAGACCATTTTGGGAACGTTCGACATGTCCGGAGTCATCGTTTTTCATCCGAAAATTGATTTTTTGGACTGTACCAAAAATTATTCAAAATGTCAATTGGATCGTGCCTCATGTTGAATAACCACTTTTTAAACCCTCACAGTGACCAAAAGTGCCATTTTTACAGAGTTTTGCTTACTCAAAAGTTTCAATTTTGACCCGTTTCAGGCACAGAAATGACTTTAAACACACTTATTTTAGTTGAAAAAGTCATAATTCACATCCAACAGTCATTTAGAGTCAAAAGATTAAATGTTAAAATTTCATCATTATAGACCATTTTGGGAACGTTCGACATGTCCGGAGTCATCGTTTTTCATCCGAAAATTGATTTTTTTGACTGTACCAAAAATGATTCAAAATGTCAATTGGATCAAGCCTCATGTTGAATAACCACTTTTTAAACACTCACGTTGACCAAAATTGCCATTTTTACAGAGTTTTCCTTACTCAAAAGCTTCAATTTTGACCAGTTTCAGTCACAGAAATGACTTTAAACACACTTATTTTAGTTGAAAAGGTCATAATTCACATCCAACAGTCATTTAGAGTCAAAAGATTAAATGTTAAAATTTCATCATTATAGACCATTTTGGGAACGTTCGGCATGTCCGGAGTCATCGTTTTTCATCCGAAAATTGATTTTTTGGACTGTACCAAAAATGATTCAAAATGTCAATTGGATCGTGCCTCATGTTGAATAACCACTTTTTAAACCCTCACAGTGACTAAAATTGCCATTTTTACAGAGTTTTCCTTACTCAAAAGCTTCAATTTAGACACATTTCAGGCACAGAAATGACTTTAAACACACTTATTTTAGTTGAAAAAGTCATAATTCACATCCAACAGTCATTTAGAGTCAAAAGATTAAATGTTAAAATTTCATCATTATAGACCATTTTGGGAACGTTCGACATGTCCGGAGTCATCGTTTTTCATCCGAAAATTGATTTTTTGGACTGTACCAAAAATGATTCAAAATGTCAATTGGATCGTGCCTCATGTTGAATAACCACTTTTTAAACCCTCACAGTGACCAAAAGTGCCATTTTTACAGAGTTTTGCTTACTCAAAAGCTTCAATTTTGACCCGTTTCAGGCACAGAAATGACTTTAAACACACTTATTTTAGTTGAAAAAGTCATAATTCACATCCAACAGTCATTTAGAGTCAAAAGATTAAATGTTAAAATTTCATCATTATAGACCATTTTGGGAACGTTCGGCATGTCCGGAGTCATCGTTTTTCATCCGAAAATTGATTTTTTGGACTGTACCAAAAATGCTTCAAAATGTCAATTGGATCGTGCCTCATGTTGAATAACCACTTTTTAAACCCTCACAGTGACCAAAAGTGCCATTTTTACAGAGTTTTGCTTACTCAAAAGCTTCAATTTTGACCCGTTTCAGTCACAGAAATGACTTTAAACACACTTATTTTAGTTGAAAAAGTCATAATTCACATCCAACAGTCATTTAGAGTCAAAAGATTAAATGTTAAAATTTCATCATTATAGACCATTTTGGGAACGTTCGACATGTCCGGAGTCATCGTTTTTTATCCGAAAATTGATTTTTTGGACTGTACCAAAAATAATTCAAAATGTCAATTGGATCGTGCCTCATGTTGAATAACCACTTTTTAAACCCTCACAGTGACCAAAAGTGCCATTTTTACAGAGTTTTGCTTACTCAAAAGCTTCAATTTTGACCCGTTTCAGGCACAGAAATGACTTTAAACACACTTATTTTAGTTGAAAAAGTCATAATTCACATCCAACAGTCATTTAGAGTCACAAGATTACATGTTAAAATTTCATCATTATAGACCATTTTGGGAACGTTCGGCATGTCCGGAGTCATAGTTTTTCATCCGAAAATTGATTTTTTGGACTGTACCAAAAATGATTCAAAATGTCAATTGGATCGTGCCTCATGTTGAATAACCACTTTTTAAACCCTCACAGTGACCAAAATGGCCATTTTTACAGAGTTTTGCTTACTCAAAAGCTTCAATTTTGACCCGTTTCAGTCACAGAAATGAATTTAAACACTTATTTTAGTTGAAAAAGTCATAATTCACATCCAACAGTCATTTAGAGTCAAAAGATTAAATGTTAAAATTTCATCATTATAGACCATTTTGGGAACGTTCGGCATGTCCGGAGTCATCGTTTTTCATCTGAAAATGGATTTTTTGGACTGTACCAAAAATGATTCAAAATGTCAATTGGTTCGTGCCTCATGTTGAATAACCACTTTTTAAACCCTCACAGTGACCAAAATGACCATTTTTACAGAGTTTTGCTTACTCAAAAGCTTCAATTTTGACCCGTTTCAGGCACAGAAATGACTTTAAACACACTTATTTTAGTTGAAAAAGTCATAATTCACATCCAACAGTCATTTAGAGTCAAAAGATTAAATGTTAAAATTTCTTCATTATAGACCATTTTGGGAACGTTCGACATGTCCGGAGTCATCGTTTTTCATCCGAAAATTGATTTTTTGGACTGTACCAAAAATGATTCAAAATGTCAATTGGATCATGCTTCATGTTGAATAACCACTTTTTAAACCCTCACAGTGACCAAAAGTGCCATTTTTACAGAGTTTTGCTTACTCAAAAGCTTCAATTTTGACACGTTTCAGGCACAGAAATGACTTTAAACACACTTATTTTAGTTGAAAAAGTCATAATTCACATCCAACAGTCATTTAGAGTCAAAAGATTGAATGTTAAAATTTCATCATTATAGACCATTTTGGGAACGTTCGACATGTCCGGAGTCATCGTTTTTCATCCGAAAATTGATTTTTTGGACTGTACCAAAAATGATTCAAAATGTCAATTGGATCGTGCCTCATGTTGAATAACCACTTTTTAAACCCTCACAGTGACCAAAATTGCCATTTTTACAGAGTTTTCCTTACTCAAAAGCTTCAATTTAGACACATTTCAGGCACAGAAATGACTTTAAACACACTTATTTTAGTTGAAAAAGTCATAATTCACATCCAACAGTCATTTAGAGTCAAAAGATTAAATGTTAAAATTTCATCATTATAGACCATTTTGGGAACGTTCGACATGTCCGGAGTCATCGTTTTTCATCCGAAAATTGATTTTTTGGACTGTACCAAAAATGATTCAAAATGTCAATTGGATCGTGCCTCATGTTGAATAACCACTTTTTAAACACTCACAGTGACCAAAAGTGCCATTTTTACAGAGTTTTGCTTACTCAAAAGCTTCAATTTTGACCCGTTTCAGGCACAGAAATGACTTTAAACACACTTATTTTAGTTGAAAAAGTCATAATTCACATCCAACAGTCATTTAGAGTCACAAGATTACATGTTAAAATTTCATCATTATAGACCATTTTGGGAACGTTCGGCATGTCCGGAGTCATAGTTTTTCATCCGAAAATTGATTTTTTGGACTGTACCAAAAATGATTCAAAATGTCAATTGGATCGTGCCTCATGTTGAATAACCACTTTTTAAACCCTCACAGTGACCAAAATGGCCATTTTTACAGAGTTTTGCTTACTCAAAAGCTTCAATTTTGACCCGTTTCAGTCACAGAAATGAATTTAAACACTTATTTTAGTTGAAAAAGTCATAATTCACATCCAACAGTCATTTAGAGTCAAAAGATTAAATGTTAAAATTTCATCATTATAGACCATTTTGGGAACGTTCGGCATGTCCGGAGTCATCGTTTTTCATCTGAAAATGGATTTTTTGGACTGTACCAAAAATGATTCAAAATGTCAATTGGTTCGTGCCTCATGTTGAATAACCACTTTTTAAACCCTCACAGTGACCAAAATGGCCATTTTTACAGAGTTTTGCTTACTCAAAAGCTTCAATTTTGACCCGTTTCAGTCACAGAAATGACTTTAAACACACTTATTTTAGTTGAAAAAGTCATAATTCACATCCAACAGTCATTTAGAGTCAAAAGATTAAATGTTAAAATTTCTTCATTATAGACCATTTTGGGAACGTTCGACATGTCCGGAGTCATCGTTTTTCATCCGAAAATTGATTTTTTGGACTGTACCAAAAATGATTCAAAATGTCAATTGGATCATGCTTCATGTTGAATAACCACTTTTTAAACCCTCACAGTGACCAAAAGTGCCATTTTTACAGAGTTTTGCTTACTCAAAAGCTTCAATTTTGACACGTTTCAGGCACAGAAATGACTTTAAACACACTTATTTTAGTTGAAAAAGTCATAATTCACATCCAACAGTCATTTAGAGTCAAAAGATTAAATGTTAAAATTTCATCATTATAGACCATTTTGGGAACGTTCGACATGTCCGGAGTCATCGTTTTTCATCCGAAAATTGATTTTTTGGACTGTACCAAAAATGATTCAAAATGTCAATTGGATCGTGCCTCATGTTGAATAACCACTTTTTAAACCCTCACAGTGACCAAAAGTGCCATTTTTACAGAGTTTTGCTTACTCAAAAGCTTCAATTTTGACACGTTTCAGGCACAGAAATGACTTTAAACACACTTATTTTAGTTGAAAAAGTCATAATTCACATCCAACAGTCATTTAGAGTCAAAAGATTAAATGTTAAAATTTCTTCATTATAGACCATTTTGGGAACGTTCGACATGTCCGGAGTCATCGTTTTTCATCCGAAAATTGATTTTTTAGACTGTACCAAAAATGATTCAAAATGTCAATTGGATCATGCTTCATGTTGAATAACCACTTTTTAAACCCTCACAGTGACCAAAATTGCCATTTTTACAGAGTTTTCCTCACTCAAAAGATTCAATTTTGACACGTTTCAGGCACAGAAATGACTTTAAACACACTTATTTTAGTTGAAAAAGTCATAATTCACATCCAACAGTCATTTAGAGTCAAAAGATTAAATGTTAAAATTTCATCATTATAGACCATTTTGGGAACGTTCGACATGTCCGGAGTCATCGTTTTTCATCCGAAAATTGATTTTTTGGACTGTACCAAAAATTATTCAAAATGTCAATTGGATCGTGCCTCATGTTGAATAACCACTTTTTAAACCCTCACAGTGACCAAAAGTGCCATTTTTACAGAGTTTTGCTTACTCAAAAGTTTCAATTTTGACCCGTTTCAGGCACAGAAATGACTTTAAACACACTTATTTTAGTTGAAAAAGTCATAATTCACATCCAACAGTCATTTAGAGTCAAAAGATTAAATGTTAAAATTTCATCATTATAGACCATTTTGGGAACGTTCGACATGTCCGGAGTCATCGTTTTTCATCCGAAAATTGATTTTTTTGACTGTACCAAAAATGATTCAAAATGTCAATTGGATCAAGCCTCATGTTGAATAACCACTTTTTAAACACTCACGTTGACCAAAATTGCCATTTTTACAGAGTTTTCCTTACTCAAAAGCTTCAATTTTGACCAGTTTCAGTCACAGAAATGACTTTAAACACACTTATTTTAGTTGAAAAGGTCATAATTCACATCCAACAGTCATTTAGAGTCAAAAGATTAAATGTTAAAATTTCATCATTATAGACCATTTTGGGAACGTTCGGCATGTCCGGAGTCATCGTTTTTCATCCGAAAATTGATTTTTTGGACTGTACCAAAAATGATTCAAAATGTCAATTGGATCGTGCCTCATGTTGAATAACCACTTTTTAAACCCTCACAGTGACCAAAATTGCCATTTTTACAGAGTTTTCCTTACTCAAAAGCTTCAATTTAGACACATTTCAGGCACAGAAATGACTTTAAACACACTTATTTTAGTTGAAAAAGTCATAATTCACATCCAACAGTCATTTAGAGTCAAAAGATTAAATGTTAAAATTTCATCATTATAGACCATTTTGGGAACGTTCGACATGTCTGGAGTCATCGTTTTTCATCCGAAAATTGATTTTTTGGACTGTACCAAAAATGATTCAAAATGTCAATTGGATCGTGCCTCATGTTGAATAACCACTTTTTAAACCCTCACAGTGACCAAAAGTGCAATTTTTACAGAGTTTTGCTTACTCAAAAGCTTCAATTTTGACCCGTTTCAGGCACAGAAATGACTTTAAACACACTTATTTTAGTTGAAAAAGTCATAATTCACATCCAACAGTCATTTAGAGTCAAAAGATTAAATGTTAAAATTTCATCATTATAGACCATTTTGGGAACGTTCGGCATGTCCGGAGTCATCGTTTTTCATCCGAAAATTGATTTTTTGGACTGTACCAAAAATGCTTCAAAATGTCAATTGGATCGTGCCTCATGTTGAATAACCACTTTTTAAACCCTCACAGTGACCAAAAGTGCCATTTTTACAGAGTTTTGCTTACTCAAAAGCTTCAATTTTGACCCGTTTCAGTCACAGAAATGACTTTAAACACACTTATTTTAGTTGAAAAAGTCATAATTCACATCCAACAGTCATTTAGAGTCAAAAGATTAAATGTTAAAATTTCATCATTATAGACCATTTTGGGAACGTTCGACATGTCCGGAGTCATCGTTTTTTATCCGAAAATTGATTTTTTGGACTGTACCAAAAATAATTCAAAATGTCAATTGGATCGTGCCTCATGTTGAATAACCACTTTTTAAACCCTCACAGTGACCAAAAGTGCCATTTTTACAGAGTTTTGCTTACTCAAAAGCTTCAATTTTGACCCGTTTCAGGCACAGAAATGACTTTAAACACACTTATTTTAGTTGAAAAAGTCATAATTCACATCCAACAGTCATTTAGAGTCACAAGATTACATGTTAAAATTTCATCATTATAGACCATTTTGGGAACGTTCGGCATGTCCGGAGTCATAGTTTTTCATCCGAAAATTGATTTTTTGGACTGTACCAAAAATGATTCAAAATGTCAATTGGATCGTGCCTCATGTTGAATAACCACTTTTTAAACCCTCACAGTGACCAAAATGGCCATTTTTACAGAGATTTGCTTACTCAAAAGCTTCAATTTTGACCCGTTTCAGTCACAGAAATGAATTTAAACACTTATTTTAGTTGAAAAAGTCATAATTCACATCCAACAGTCATTTAGAGTCAAAAGATTAAATGTTAAAATTTCATCATTATAGACCATTTTGGGAACGTTCGGCATGTCCGGAGTCATCGTTTTTCATCTGAAAATGGATTTTTTGGACTGTACCAAAAATGATTCAAAATGTCAATTGGTTCGTGCCTCATGTTGAATAACCACTTTTTAAACCCTCACAGTGACCAAAATGACCATTTTTACAGAGTTTTGCTTACTCAAAAGCTTCAATTTTGACCAGTTTCAGGCACAGAAATGACTTTAAACACACTTATTTTAGTTGAAAAAGTCATAATTCACATCCAACAGTCATTTAGAGTCAAAAGATTAAATGTTAAAATTTCATCATTATAGACCATTTTGGGAACGTTCGACATGTCCGGAGTCATCGTTTTTCATCCGAAAATTGATTTTTTTGACTGTACCAAAAATGATTCAAAATGTCAATTGGATCAAGCCTCATGTTGAATAACCACTTTTTAAACACTCACGTTGACCAAAATTGCCATTTTTACAGAGTTTTCCTTACTCAAAAGCTTCAATTTTGACCAGTTTCAGTCACAGAAATGACTTTAAACACACTTATTTTAGTTGAAAAGGTCATAATTCACATCCAACAGTCATTTAGAGTCAAAAGATTAAATGTTAAAATTTCATCATTATAGACCATTTTGGGAACGTTCGGCATGTCCGGAGTCATCGTTTTTCATCCGAAAATTGATTTTTTGGACTGTACCAAAAATGATTCAAAATGTCAATTGGATCGTGCCTCATGTTGAATAACTACTTTTTAAACCCTCACAGTGACCAAAATTGCCATTTTTACAGAGTTTTCCTTACTCAAAAGCTTCAATTTAGACACATTTCAGGCACAGAAATGACTTTAAACACACTTATTTTAGTTGAAAAAGTCATAATTCACATCCAACAGTCATTTAGAGTCAAAAGATTAAATGTTAAAATTTCATCATTATAGACCATTTTGGGAACGTTCGACATGTCCGGAGTCATCGTTTTTCATCCGAAAATTGATTTTTTGGACTGTACCAAAAATGATTCAAAATGTCAATTGGATCGTGCCTCATGTTGAATAACCACTTTTTAAACCCTCACAGTGACCAAAAGTGCAATTTTTACAGAGTTTTGCTTACTCAAAAGCTTCAATTTTGACCCGTTTCAGGCACAGAAATGACTTTAAACACACTTATTTTAGTTGAAAAAGTCATAATTCACATCCAACAGTCATTTAGAGTCAAAAGATTAAATGTTAAAATTTCATCATTATAGACCATTTTGGGAACGTTCGGCATGTCCGGAGTCATCGTTTTTCATCCGAAAATTGATTTTTTGGACTGTACCAAAAATGCTTCAAAATGTCAATTGGATCGTGCCTCATGTTGAATAACCACTTTTTAAACCCTCACAGTGACCAAAAGTGCCATTTTTACAGAGTTTTGCTTACTCAAAAGCTTCAATTTTGACCCGTTTCAGTCACAGAAATGACTTTAAACACACTTATTTTAGTTGAAAAAGTCATAATTCACATCCAACAGTCATTTAGAGTCAAAAGATTAAATGTTAAAATTTCATCATTATAGACCATTTTGGGAACGTTCGACATGTCCGGAGTCATCGTTTTTTATCCGAAAATTGATTTTTTGGACTGTACCAAAAATAATTCAAAATGTCAATTGGATCGTGCCTCATGTTGAATAACCACTTTTTAAACCCTCACAGTGACCAAAAGTGCCATTTTTACAGAGTTTTGCTTACTCAAAAGCTTCAATTTTGACCCGTTTCAGGCACAGAAATGACTTTAAACACACTTATTTTAGTTGAAAAAGTCATAATTCACATCCAACAGTCATTTAGAGTCACAAGATTACATGTTAAAATTTCATCATTATAGACCATTTTGGGAACGTTCGGCATGTCCGGAGTCATAGTTTTTCATCCGAAAATTGATTTTTTGGACTGTACCAAAAATGATTCAAAATGTCAATTGGATCGTGCCTCATGTTGAATAACCACTTTTTAAACCCTCACAGTGACCAAAATGGCCATTTTTACAGAGATTTGCTTACTCAAAAGCTTCAATTTTGACCCGTTTCAGTCACAGAAATGAATTTAAACACTTATTTTAGTTGAAAAAGTCATAATTCACATCCAACAGTCATTTAGAGTCAAAAGATTAAATGTTAAAATTTCTTCATTATAGACCATTTTGGGAACGTTCGACATGTCCGGAGTCATCGTTTTTCATCCGAAAATTGATTTTTTGGACTGTACCAAAAATGATTCAAAATGTCAATTGGATCATGCTTCATGTTGAATAACCACTTTTTAAACCCTCACAGTGACCAAAAGTGCCATTTTTACAGAGTTTTGCTTACTCAAAAGCTTCAATTTTGACACGTTTCAGGCACAGAAATGACTTTAAACACACTTATTTTAGTTGAAAAAGTCATAATTCACATCCAACAGTCATTTAGAGTCAAAAGATTAAATGTTAAAATTTCATCATTATAGACCATTTTGGGAACGTTCGACATGTCCGGAGTCATCGTTTTTCATCCGAAAATTGATTTTTTGGACTGTACCAAAAATGATTCAAAATGTCAATTGGATCGTGCCTCATGTTGAATAACCACTTTTTAAACCCTCACAGTGACCAAAAGTGCCATTTTTACAGAGTTTTGCTTACTCAAAAGCTTCAATTTTGACACGTTTCAGGCACAGAAATGACTTTAAACACACTTATTTTAGTTGAAAAAGTCATAATTCACATCCAACAGTCATTTAGAGTCAAAAGATTAAATGTTAAAATTTCTTCATTATAGACCATTTTGGGAACGTTCGACATGTCCGGAGTCAACGTTTTTCATCCGAAAATTGATTTTTTAGACTGTACCAAAAATGATTCAAAATGTCAATTGGATCATGCTTCATGTTGAATAACCACTTTTTAAACCCTCACAGTGACCAAAATTGCCATTTTTACAGAGTTTTCCTCACTCAAAAGATTCAATTTTGACACGTTTCAGGCACAGAAATGACTTTAAACACACTTATTTTAGTTGAAAAAGTCATAATTCACATCCAACAGTCATTTAGAGTCAAAAGATTAAATGTTAAAATTTCATCATTATAGACCATTTTGGGAACGTTCGACATGTCCGGAGTCATCGTTTTTCATCCGAAAATTGATTTTTTGGACTGTACCAAAAATTATTCAAAATGTCAATTGGATCGTGCCTCATGTTGAATAACCACTTTTTAAACCCTCACAGTGACCAAAATTGCCATTTTTACAGAGTTTTCCTTACTCAAAAGCTTCAATTTTGACCCGTTTCAGGCACAGAAATGACTTTAAACACACTTATTTTAGTTGAAAAAGTTATAATTCACATCCAACAGTAATTTAGAGTCAAAAGATTAAATGTTAAGATTTCATCATTATAGACCATTTTGGGAACGTTCGACATGTCCGGAGTCATCGTTTTTCATCCGAAAATTGATTTTTTGGACTGTACCAAAAATGATTCAAAATGTCAATTGGATCGTGCCTCATGTTGAATAACCACTTTTTAAACCCTCACAGTGACCAAAATGGCCATTTTTACAGAGTTTTGCTTACTCAAAAGCTTCAATTTTGACCCGTTTCAGGCACAGAAATGACTTTAAACACACTTATTTTAGCTGAAAAAGTCATAATTCACATCCAACAGTCATTTAGAGTCAAAAGATTAAATGTTAAAATTTCATCATTCTACACCATTTTGGGAACGTTCGACATGTCCGGAGTCATCGTTTTTCATCCGAAAATCGATTTTTTGGACTGTACCAAAAATGATTCAAAATGTCAATTGGATCATGCCTCATGTTGAATAACCACTTTTTAAACCCTCACAGTGACCAAAATTGCCATTTTTACAGAGTTTTACTTACTCAAAAGCTTCAATTTTGACCCGTTTCAGGCACAGAAATGACTTTAAACACACTTATTTTAGTTGAAAAAGTCATAATTCACATCCAACAGTCATTTAGAGTCAAAAGATTAAATGTTAAAATTTCATCATTATAGACCATTTTGGGAACGTTCGACATGTCCGGAGTCATCGTTTTTCATCCGAAAATTGATTTTTTGGACTGTACCAAAAATGATTCAAAATGTCAATTGGATCGTGCCTCATGTTGAATAACCACTTTTTAAACCCTCACAGTGACCAAAATGGCCATTTTTACAGAGTTCTGCTTACTCAAAAGCTTCAATTTTGACCCGTTTCAGGCACAGAAATGACTTTAAACACACTTATTTTAGTTGAAAAAGTCATAATTCACATCCAACAGTCATTTAGAGTCAAAAGAATAAATGTTAAAATTTCATCATTACAGACCATTTTGGGAACGTTCGACATGTCCGGAGTCATCGTTTTTCATCCGAAAATCGATTTTTTGGACTGTACCAAAAATGATTCAAAATGTCAATTGGATCATGCCTCATGTTGAATAACCACTTTTTAAACCCTCACAGTGACCAAAATGGCCATTTTTACAGAGTTTTGCTTACTCAAAAGCTTCAATTTTGACCCGTTTCAGGCACAGAAATGACTTTAAACACACTTATTTTAGTTGAAAAAGTCATAATTCACACCCAACAGTCATTTAGAGTCAAAAGATTAAATGTTAAAATTTCATCATTATAGACCATTTTGGGAACGTTCGACATGTCCGGAGTCATCGTTTTTCATCCGAAAATTGATTTTTTTGACTGTACCAAAAATGATTCAAAATGTCAATTGGATCAAGCCTCATGTTGAATAACCACTTTTTAAACACTCACGTTGACCAAAATTGCCATTTTTACAGAGTTTTCCTTACTCAAAAGCTTCAATTTTGACCAGTTTCAGTCACAGAAATGACTTTAAACACACTTATTTTAGTTGAAAAGGTCATAATTCACATCCAACAGTCATTTAGAGTCAAAAGATTAAATGTTAAAATTTGATCATTATAGACCATTTTGGGAACGTTCGGCATGTCCGGAGTCATCGTTTTTCATCCGAAAATTGATTTTTTGGACTGTACCAAAAATGATTCAAAATGTCAATTGGATCGTGCCTCATGTTGAATAACCACTTTTTAAACCCTCACAGTGACCAAAATTGCCATTTTTACAGAGTTTTCCTTACTCAAAAGCTTCAATTTAGACACATTTCAGGCACAGAAATGACTTTAAACACACTTATTTTAGTTGAAAAAGTCATAATTCACACCCAACAGTCATTTAGAGTCAAAAGATTAAATGTTAAAATTTCATCATTATAGACCATTTTGGGAACGTTCGACATGTCCGGAGTCATCGTTTTTCATCCGAAAATTGATTTTTTTGACTGTACCAAAAATGATTCAAAATGTCAATTGGATCAAGCCTCATGTTGAATAACCACTTTTTAAACACTCACGTTGACCAAAATTGCCATTTTTACAGAGTTTTCCTTACTCAAAAGCTTCAATTTTGACCAGTTTCAGTCACAGAAATGACTTTAAACACACTTATTTTAGTTGAAAAGGTCATAATTCACATCCAACAGTCATTTAGAGTCAAAAGATTAAATGTTAAAATTTCATCATTATAGACCATTTTGGGAACGTTCGGCATGTCCGGAGTCATCGTTTTTCATCCGAAAATTGATTTTTTGGACTGTACCAAAAATGATTCAAAATGTCAATTGGATCGTGCCTCATGTTGAATAACCACTTTTTAAACCCTCACAGTGACCAAAATTGCCATTTTTACAGAGTTTTCCTTACTCAAAAGCTTCAATTTAGACACATTTCAGGCACAGAAATGACTTTAAACACACTTATTTTAGTTGAAAAAGTCATAATTCACATCCAACAGTCATTTAGAGTCAAAAGATTAAATGTTAAAATTTCATCATTATAGACCATTTTGGGAACGTTCGACATGTCCGGAGTCATCGTTTTTCATCCGAAAATTGATTTTTTGGACTGTACCAAAAATGATTCAAAATGTCAATTGGATCGTGCCTCATGTTGAATAACCACTTTTTAAACCCTCACAGTGACCAAAAGTGCCATTTTTACAGAGTTTTGCTTACTCAAAAGCTTCAATTTTGACCCGTTTCAGGCACAGAAATGACTTTAAACACACTTATTTTAGTTGAAAAAGTCATAATTCACATCCAACAGTCATTTAGAGTCAAAAGATTAAATGTTAAAATTTCATCATTATAGACCATTTTGGGAACGTTCGGCATGTCCGGAGTCATCGTTTTTCATCCGAAAATTGATTTTTTGGACTGTACCAAAAATGCTTCAAAATGTCAATTGGATCGTGCCTCATGTTGAATAACCACTTTTTAAACCCTCACAGTGACCAAAAGTGCCATTTTTACAGAGTTTGGCTTACTCAAAAGCTTCAATTTTGACCCGTTCCAGCCACAGAAATGACTTTAAACACACTTATTTTAGTTGAAAAAGTCATAATTCACATCCAACAGTCATTTAGAGTCAAAAGATTAAATGTTAAAATTTCATCATTATAGACCATTTTGGGAACGTTCGACATGTCCGGAGTCATCGTTTTTCATCCGAAAATTGATTTTTTGGACTGTACCAAAAATGATTCAAAATGTCAATTGGATCGTGCCTCATGTTGAATAACCACTTTTTAAACCCTCACAGTGACCAAAAGTGCCATTTTTACAGAGTTTTGCTTACTCAAAAGCTTCAATTTTGACCCGTTTCAGGCACAGAAATGACTTTAAACACACTTATTTTAGTTGAAAAAGTCATAATTCACATCCAACAGTCATTTAGAGTCACAAGATTACATGTTAAAATTTCATCATTATAGACCATTTTGGGAACGTTCGGCATGTCCGGAGTCATAGTTTTTCATCCGAAAATTGATTTTTTGGACTGTACCAAAAATGATTCAAAATGTCAATTGGATCGTGCCTCATGTTGAATAACCACTTTTTAAACCCTCACAGTGACCAAAATGGCCATTTTTACAGAGTTTTGCTTACTCAAAAGCTTCAATTTTGACCCGTTTCAGTCACAGAAATGACTTTAAACACTTATTTTAGTTGAAAAAGTCATAATTCACATCCAACAGTCATTTAGAGTCAAAAGATTAAATGTTAAAATTTCATCATTATAGACCATTTTGGGAACGTTCGGCATGTCCGGAGTCATCGTTTTTCATCCGAAAATTGATTTTTTGGACTGTACCAAAAATGATTCAAAATGTCAATTGGTTCGTGCCTCATGTTGAATAACCACTTTTTAAACCCTCACAGTGACCAAAATGGCCATTTTTACAGAGTTTTGCTTACTCAAAAGCTTCAATTTTGACCCGTTTCAGTCACAGAAATGACTTTAAACACACTTATTTTAGTTGAAAAAGTCATAATTCACATCCAACAGTCATTTAGAGTCAAAAGATTAAATGTTAAAATTTCTTCATTATAGACCATTTTGGGAACGTTCGACATGTCCGGAGTCATCGTTTTTCATCCGAAAATTGATTTTTTGGACTGTACCAAAAATGATTCAAAATGTCAATTGGATCATGCTTCATGTTGAATAACCACTTTTTAAACCCTCACAGTGACCAAAAGTGCCATTTTTACAGAGTTTTGCTTACTCAAAAGCTTCAATTTTGACACGTTTCAGGCACAGAAATGACTTTAAACACACTTATTTTAGTTGAAAAAGTCATAATTCACATCCAACAGTCATTTAGAGTCAAAAGATTAAATGTTAAAATTTCATCATTATAGACCATTTTGGGAACGTTCGACATGTCCGGAGTCATCGTTTTTCATCCGAAAATTGATTTTTTGGACTGTACCAAAAATGATTCAAAATGTCAATTGGATCGTGCCTCATGTTGAATAACCACTTTTTAACCCTTTCGATGCTGATGACGAGCTCAGCTCGTCATCACCCACGGGTGTCGTGTGCTGATGACGAGCTGAGCTCGTCATGGTGCCACTAAAATGGCATTTTCCAGCACAGGGGGGGGAAAACGCCCAGCAGCCATGTGGTTAAACCCTCACAGTGACCAAAAGTGCAATTTTTACAGAGTTTTGCTTACTCAAAAGCTTCAATTTTGACCCGTTTCAGGCACAGAAATGACTTTAAACACACTTATTTTAGTTGAAAAAGTCATAATTCACATCCAACAGTCATTTAGAGTCAAAAGATTAAATGTTAAAATTTCATCATTATAGACCATTTTGGGAACGTTCGACATGTCCGGAGTCATCGTTTTTCATCCGAAAATTGATTTTTTGGACTGTACCAAAAATTATTAAAAATGTCGATTGGATCGTGCCTCATGTTGAATAACCACTTTTTAAACCCTCACAGTGACCAAAAGTGCCATTTTTACAGAGTTTTGCTTACTCAAAAGCTTTAATTTTGACCCGTTTCAGGCACAAAAATGACTTTAAACACACTTATTTTAGTTGAAAAAGTCATAATTCACATCCAACAGTCATTTAGAGTCAAAAGATTAAATGTTAAAATTTCATCATTATAGACCATTTTGGGAACGTTCGACATGTCCGGAGTCATCGTTTTTCATCCGAAAATTGATTTTTGGGACTGTACCAAAAATGATTCAAAATGTCAATTGGATCGTGCCTCATGTTGAATAACCACTTTTTAAACCCTCACAGTGCCCAAAAGTGCCATTTTTACAGAGTTTTGCTTACTCAAAAGCTTCAATTTTGACCCGTTTCAGGCACAGAAATGACTTTAAACACACTTATTTTAGTTGAAAAAGTCATAATTCACATCCAACAGTCATTTAGAGTCAAAAGATTAAATGTTAAAATGTCATCATTATAGACCATTTTGGGAACGTTCGACATGTCCGGAGTCATCGTTTTTCATCCGAAAATGGATTTTTTGGACTGTACCAAAAATGCTTCAAAATGTCAATTGGATCGTGCCTCATGTTGAATAACCACTTTTTAAACCCTCACAGTGACCAAAAGTGCCATTTTTACAAAGTTTTGCTTACTCAAAAGCTTCAATTTTGACCCGTTTCAGGCACAGAAATGACTTTAAACACACTTATTTTAGTTGAAAAAGTCATAATTCACATCCAACAGTCATTTAGAGTCAAAAGATTAAATGTTAAAATTTCATCATTATAGACCATTTTGGGAACGTTCGACATGTCCGGAGTCATCGTTTTTCATTTGAAAATCGATTTTTTGGACTGTACCAAAAATGATTCAAAATGTCAATTGGATCATGCCTCATGTTGAATAACCACTTTTTAAACCCTCACAGTGACCAAAATTGCCATTTTTACAGAGTTTTGCTTACTCAAAAGCTTCAATTTTGACCCGTTTCAGGCACAGAAATGACTTTAAACACACTTATTTTAGTTGAAAAAGTCATAATTCACATCCAACAGTCATTTAGAGTCAAAAGATTAAATGTTAAAATTTCATCATTATAGACCATTTTGGGAACGTTCGACATGTCCGGAGTCATCGTTTTTCATCCGAAAATTGATTTTTTGGACTGTACCAAAAATGATTCAAAATGTCAATTGGATCGTGCCTCATGTTGAATAACCACTTTTTAAACCCTCACAGTGACCAAAAGTGCCATTTTTACAAAGTTTTGCTTACTCAAAAGCTTCAATTTTGACCCGTTTCAGGCACAGAAATGACTTTAAACACACTTATTTTAGTTGAAAAAGTCATAATTCACATCCAACAGTCATTTAGAGTCAAAAGATTAAATGTTAAAATTTCATCATTATAGACCATTTTGGGAACGTTCGACATGTCCGGAGTCATCGTTTTTCATCCGAAAATCGATTTTTTGGACTGTACCAAAAATGATTCAAAATGTCAATTGGATCATGCCTCATGTTGAATAACCACTTTTTAAACCCTCACAGTGACCAAAATTGCCATTTTTACAGAGTTTTGCTTACTCAAAAGCTTCAATTTTGACCCGTTTCAGGCACAGAAATGACTTTAAACACACTTATTTTAGTTGAAAAAGTCATAATTCACATCCAACAGTCATTTAGAGTCAAAAGATTAAATGTTAAAATTTCATCATTATAGACCATTTTGGGAACGTTCGACATGTCCGGAGTCATCGTTTTTCATCCGAAAATTGATTTTTTGGACTGTACCAAAAATGATTCAAAATGTCAATTGGATCGTGCCTCATGTTGAATAACCACTTTTTAAACCCTCACAGTGACCAAAATGGCCATTTTTACAGAGTTCTGCTTACTCAAAAGCTTCAATTTTGACCCGTTTCAGGCACAGAAATGACTTTAAACACACTTATTTTAGTTGAAAAAGTCATAATTCACATCCAACAGTCATTTAGAGTCAAAAGATTAAATGTTAAAATTTCATCATTACAGACCATTTTGGGAACGTTCGACATGTCCGGAGTCATCGTTTTTCATCCGAAAATCGATTTTTTGGACTGTACCAAAAATGATTCAAAATGTCAATTGGATCATGCCTCATGTTGAATAACCACTTTTTAAACCCTCACAGTGACCAAAATTGCCATTTTTACAGAGTTTTGCTTACTCAAAAGCTTCAATTTTGACCCGTTTCAGGCACAGAAATGACTTTAAACACACTTATTTTAGTTGAAAAAGTCATAATTCACACCCAACAGTCATTTAGAGTCAAAAGATTAAATGTTAAAATTTCATCATTATAGACCATTTTGGGAATGTTCGACATGTCCGGAGTCATCGTTTTTCATCCGAAAATTGATTTTTTTGACTGTACCAAAAATGATTCAAAATGTCAATTGGATCAAGCCTCATGTTGAATAACCACTTTTTAAACACTCACGTTGACCAAAATTGCCATTTTTACAGAGTTTTCCTTACTCAAAAGCTTCAATTTTGACCAGTTTCAGTCACAGAAATGACTTTAAACACACTTATTTTAGTTGAAAAGGTCATAATTCACATCCAACAGTCATTTAGAGTCAAAAGATTAAATGTTAAAATTTCATCATTATAGACCATTTTGGGAACGTTCGGCATGTCCGGAGT
Organism: Lissotriton vulgaris; assembly: GCF_964263255.1. Lineage (NCBI taxonomy): Eukaryota > Metazoa > Chordata > Amphibia > Caudata > Salamandridae > Lissotriton > Lissotriton vulgaris. The sequence goes on from NW_028248002.1 coordinate 81,641, forward strand.
CATCGTTTTTCATCCGAAAATTGATTTTTTGGACTGTACCAAAAATGATTCAAAATGTCAATTGGATCGTGCCTCATGTTGAATAACCACTTTTTAAACCCTCACAGTGACCAAAATTGCCATTTTTACAGAGTTTTCCTTACTCAAAAGCTTCAATTTAGACACATTTCAGGCACAGAAATGACTTTAAACACACTTATTTTAGTTGAAAAAGTCATAATTCACATCCAACAGTCATTTAGAGTCAAAAGATTAAATGTTAAAATTTCATCATTATAGACCATTTTGGGAACGTTCGACATGTCCGGAGTCATCGTTTTTCATCCGAAAATTGATTTTTTGGACTGTACCAAAAATGATTCAAAATGTCAATTGGATCGTGCCTCATGTTGAATAACCACTTTTTAAACCCTCACAGTGACCAAAAGTGCCATTTTTACAGAGTTTTGCTTACTCAAAAGCTTCAATTTTGACCCGTTTCAGGCACAGAAATGACTTTAAACACACTTATTTTAGTTGAAAAAGTCATAATTCACATCCAACAGTCATTTAGAGTCAAAAGATTAAATGTTAAAATTTCATCATTATAGACCATTTTGGGAACGTTCGGCATGTCCGGAGTCATCGTTTTTCATCCGAAAATTGATTTTTTGGACTGTACCAAAAATGCTTCAAAATGTCAATTGGATAGTGCCTCATGTTGAATAACCACTTTTTAAACCCTCACAGTGACCAAAAGTGCCATTTTTACAGAGTTTTGCTTACTCAAAAGCTTCAATTTTGACCCGTTTCAGTCACAGAAATGACTTTAAACACACTTATTTTAGTTGAAAAAGTCATAATTCACATCCAACAGTCATTTAGAGTCAAAAGATTAAATGTTAAAATTTCATCATTATAGACCATTTTGGGAACGTTCGACATGTCCGGAGTCATCGTTTTTCATCCGAAAATTGATTTTTTGGACTGTACCAAAAATGATTCAAAATGTCAATTGGATCGTGCCTCATGTTGAATAACCACTTTTTAAACACTCACAGTGACCAAAAGTGCCATTTTTACAGAGTTTTGCTTACTCAAAAGCTTCAATTTTGACCCGTTTCAGGCACAGAAATGACTTTAAACACACTTATTTTAGTTGAAAAAGTCATAATTCACATCCAACAGTCATTTAGAGTCACAAGATTACATGTTAAAATTTCATCATTATAGACCATTTTGGGAACGTTTGGCATGTCCGGAGTCATAGTTTTTCATCCGAAAATTGATTTTTTGGACTGTACCAAAAATGATTCAAAATGTCAATTGGATCGTGCCTCATGTTGAATAACCACTTTTTAAACCCTCACAGTGACCAAAATGGCCATTTTTACAGAGTTTTGCTTACTCAAAAGCTTCAATTTTGACCCGTTTCAGTCACAGAAATGAATTTAAACACTTATTTTAGTTGAAAAAGTCATAATTCACATCCAACAGTCATTTAGAGTCAAAAGATTAAATGTTAAAATTTCATCATTATAGACCATTTTGGGAACGTTCGGCATGTCCGGAGTCATCGTTTTTCATCTGAAAATGGATTTTTTGGACTGTACCAAAAATGATTCAAAATGTCAATTGGTTCGTGCCTCATGTTGAATAACCACTTTTTAAACCCTCACAGTGACCAAAATGGCCATTTTTACAGAGTTTTGCTTACTCAAAAGCTTCAATTTTGACCCGTTTCAGTCACAGAAATGACTTTAAACACACTTATTTTAGTTGAAAAAGTCATAATTCACATCCAACAGTCATTTAGAGTCAAAAGATTAAATGTTAAAATTTCTTCATTATAGACCATTTTGGGAACGTTCGACATGTCCGGAGTCATCGTTTTTCATCCGAAAATTGATTTTTTGGACTGTACCAAAAATGATTCAAAATGTCAATTGGATCATGCTTCATGTTGAATAACCACTTTTTAAACCCTCACAGTGACCAAAAGTGCCATTTTTACAGAGTTTTGCTTACTCAAAAGCTTCAATTTTGACACGTTTCAGGCACAGAAATGACTTTAAACACACTTATTTTAGTTGAAAAAGTCATAATTCACATCCAACAGTCATTTAGAGTCAAAAGATTAAATGTTAAAATTTCATCATTATAGACCATTTTGGGAACGTTCGACATGTCCGGAGTCATCGTTTTTCATCCGAAAATTGATTTTTTGGACTGTACCAATTTTGATTCAAAATGTCAATTGGATCGTGCCTCATGTTGAATAACCACTTTTTAAACCCTCACAGTGACCAAAAGTGCCATTTTTACAGACTTTTGCTTACTCAAAAGCTTCAATTTTGACACGTTTCAGGCACAGAAATGACTTTAAACACACTTATTTTAGTTGAAAAAGTCATAATTCACATCCAACAGTCATTTAGAGTCAAAAGATTAAATGTTAAAATTTCTTCATTATAGACCATTTTGGGAACGTTCGACATGTCCGGAGTCATCGTTTTTCATCCGAAAATTGATTTTTTAGACTGTACCAAAAATGATTCAAAATGTCAATTGGATCATGCTTCATGTTGAATAACCACTTTTTAAACCCTCACAGTGACCAAAATTGCCATTTTTACAGAGTTTTCCTCACTCAAAAGATTCAATTTTGACACGTTTCAGGCACAGAAATGACTTTAAACACACTTATTTTAGTTGAAAAAGTCATAATTCACATCCAACAGTCATTTAGAGTCAAAAGATTAAATGTTAAAATTTCATCATTATAGACCATTTTGGGAACGTTCGACATGTCCGGAGTCATCGTTTTTCATCCGAAAATTGATTTTTTGGACTGTACCAAAAATTATTCAAAATGTCAATTGGATTGTGCCTCATGTTGAATAACCACTTTTTAAACCCTCACAGTGACCAAAAGTGCCATTTTTACAGAGTTTTGCTTACTCAAAAGTTTCAATTTTGACCCGTTTCAGGCACAGAAATGACTTTAAACACACTTATTTTAGTTGAAAAAGTCATAATTCACATCCAACAGTCATTTAGAGTCAAAAGATTAAATGTTAAAATTTCATCATTATAGACCATTTTGGGAACGTTCGACATGTCCGGAGTCATCGTTTTTCATCCGAAAATTGATTTTTTTGACTGTACCAAAAATGATTCAAAATGTCAATTGGATCAAGCCTCATGTTGAATAACCACTTTTTAAACACTCACGTTGACCAAAATTGCCATTTTTACAGAGTTTTCCTTACTCAAAAGCTTCAATTTTGACCAGTTTCAGTCACAGAAATGACTTTAAACACACTTATTTTAGTTGAAAAGGTCATAATTCACATCCAACAGTCATTTAGAGTCAAAAGATTAAATGTTAAAATTTCATCATTATAGACCATTTTGGGAACGTTCGGCATGTCCGGAGTCATCGTTTTTCATCCGAAAATTGATTTTTTGGACTGTACCAAAAATGATTCAAAATGTCAATTGGATCGTGCCTCATGTTGAATAACCACTTTTTAAACCCTCACAGTGACCAAAATTGCCATTTTTACAGAGTTTTCCTTACTCAAAAGCTTCAATTTAGACACATTTCAGGCACAGAAATGACTTTAAACACACTTATTTTAGTTGAAAAAGTCATAATTCACATCCAACAGTCATTTAGAGTCAAAAGATTAAATGTTAAAATTTCATCATTATAGACCATTTTGGGAACGTTCGACATGTCCGGAGTCATCGTTTTTCATCCGAAAATTGATTTTTTGGACTGTACCAAAAATGATTCAAAATGTCAATTGGATCGTGCCTCATGTTGAATAACCACTTTTTAAACCCTCACAGTGACCAAAAGTGCCATTTTTACAGAGTTTTGCTTACTCAAAAGCTTCAATTTTGACCCGTTTCAGGCACAGAAATGACTTTAAACACACTTATTTTAGTTGAAAAAGTCATAATTCACATCCAACAGTCATTTAGAGTCAAAAGATTAAATGTTAAAATTTCATCATTATAGACCATTTTGGGAACGTTCGGCATGTCCGGAGTCATCGTTTTTCATCCGAAAATTGATTTTTTGGACTGTACCAAAAATGCTTCAAAATGTCAATTGGATCGTGCCTCATGTTGAATAACCACTTTTTAAACCCTCACAGTGACCAAAAGTGCCATTTTTACAGAGTTTTGCTTACTCAAAAGCTTCAATTTTGACCCGTTTCAGTCACAGAAATGACTTTAAACACACTTATTTTAGTTGAAAAAGTCATAATTCACATCCAACAGTCATTTAGAGTCAAAAGATTAAATGTTAAAATTTCATCATTATAGACCATTTTGGGAACGTTCGACATGTCCGGAGTCATCGTTTTTCATCCGAAAATTGATTTTTTGGACTGTACCAAAAATGATTCAAAATGTCAATTGGATCGTGCCTCATGTTGAATAACCACTTTTTAAACCCTCACAGTGACCAAAAGTGCCATTTTTACAGAGTTTTGCTTACTCAAAAGCTTCAATTTTGACCCGTTTCAGGCACAGAAATGACTTTAAACACACTTATTTTAGTTGAAAAAGTCATAATTCACATCCAACAGTCATTTAGAGTCACAAGATTACATGTTAAAATTTCATCATTATAGACCATTTTGGGAACGTTCGGCATGTCCGGAGTCATAGTTTTTCATCCGAAAATTGATTTTTTGGACTGTACCAAAAATGATTCAAAATGTCAATTGGATCGTGCCTCATGTTGAATAACCACTTTTTAAACCCTCACAGTGACCAAAAGTGCCATTTTTACAGAGTTTTGCTTACTCAAAAGCTTCAATTTTGACCCGTTTCAGGCACAGAAATGACTTTAAACACACTTATTTTAGTTGAAAAAGTCATAATTCACATCCAACAGTCATTTAGAGTCACAAGATTACATGTTAAAATTTCATCATTATAGACCATTTTGGGAACGTTCGGCATGTCCGGAGTCATAGTTTTTCATCCGAAAATTGATTTTTTGGACTGTACCAAAAATGATTCAAAATGTCAATTGGATCGTGCCTCATGTTGAATAACCACTTTTTAAACCCTCACAGTGACCAAAATGGCCATTTTTACAGAGTTTTGCTTACTCAAAAGCTTCAATTTTGACCCGTTTCAGTCACAGAAATGAATTTAAACACTTATTTTAGTTGAAAAAGTCATAATTCACATCCAACAGTCATTTAGAGTCAAAAGATTAAATGTTAAAATTTCATCATTATAGACCATTTTGGGAACGTTCGACATGTCCGGAGTCATCGTTTTTCATCTGAAAATGGATTTTTTGGACTGTACCAAAAATGATTCAAAATGTCAATTGGTTCGTGCCTCATGTTGAATAACCACTTTTTAAACCCTCACAGTGACCAAAATGGCCATTTTTACAGAGTTTTGCTTACTCAAAAGCTTCAATTTTGACCCGTTTCAGTCACAGAAATGACTTTAAACACACTTATTTTAGTTGAAAAAGTCATAATTCACATCCAACAGTCATTTAGAGTCAAAAGATTAAATGTTAAAATTTCTTCATTATAGACCATTTTGGGAACGTTCGACATGTCCGGAGTCATCGTTTTTCATCCGAAAATTGATTTTTTGGACTGTACCAAAAATGATTCAAAATGTCAATTGGATCATGCTTCATGTTGAATAACCACTTTTTAAACCCTCACAGTGACCAAAAGTGCCATTTTTACAGAGTTTTGCTTACTCAAAAGCTTCAATTTTGACACGTTTCAGGCACAGAAATGACTTTAAACACACTTATTTTAGTTGAAAAAGTCATAATTCACATCCAACAGTCATTTAGAGTCAAAAGATTAAATGTTAAAATTTCATCATTATAGACCATTTTGGGAACGTTCGACATGTCCGGAGTCATCGTTTTTCATCCGAAAATTGATTTTTTGGACTGTACCAAAAATGATTCAAAATGTCAATTGGATCGTGCCTCATGTTGAATAACCACTTTTTAAACCCTCACAGTGACCAAAAGTGCCATTTTTACAGAGTTTTGCTTACTCAAAAGCTTCAATTTTGACACGTTTCAGGCACAGAAATGACTTTAAACACACTTATTTTAGTTGAAAAAGTCATAATTCACATCCAACAGTCATTTAGAGTCAAAAGATTAAATGTTAAAATTTCTTCATTATAGACCATTTTGGGAACGTTCGACATGTCCGGAGTCATCGTTTTTCATCCGAAAATTGATTTTTTAGACTGTACCAAAAATGATTCAAAATGTCAATTGGATCATGCTTCATGTTGAATAACCACTTTTTAAACCCTCACAGTGACCAAAATTGCCATTTTTACAGAGTTTTCCTCACTCAAAAGATTCAATTTTGACACGTTTCAGGCACAGAAATGACTTTAAACACACTTATTTTAGTTGAAAAAGTCATAATTCACATCCAACAGTCATTTAGAGTCAAAAGATTAAATGTTAAAATTTCATCATTATAGACCATTTTGGGAACGTTCGACATGTCCGGAGTCATCGTTTTTCATCCGAAAATTGATTTTTTGGACTGTACCAAAAATTATTCAAAATGTCAATTGGATTGTGCCTCATGTTGAATAACCACTTTTTAAACCCTCACAGTGACCAAAAGTGCCATTTTTACAGAGTTTTGCTTACTCAAAAGTTTCAATTTTGACCCGTTTCAGGCACAGAAATGACTTTAAACACACTTATTTTAGTTGAAAAAGTCATAATTCACATCCAACAGTCATTTAGAGTCAAAAGATTAAATGTTAAAATTTCATCATTATAGACCATTTTGGGAACGTTCGACATGTCCGGAGTCATCGTTTTTCATCCGAAAATTGATTTTTTTGACTGTACCAAAAATGATTCAAAATGTCAATTGGATCAAGCCTCATGTTGAATAACCACTTTTTAAACACTCACGTTGACCAAAATTGCCATTTTTACAGAGTTTTCCTTACTCAAAAGCTTCAATTTTGACCAGTTTCAGTCACAGAAATGACTTTAAACACACTTATTTTAGTTGAAAAGGTCATAATTCACATCCAACAGTCATTTAGAGTCAAAAGATTAAATGTTAAAATTTCATCATTATAGACCATTTTGGGAACGTTCGGCATGTCCGGAGTCATCGTTTTTCATCCGAAAATTGATTTTTTGGACTGTACCAAAAATGATTCAAAATGTCAATTGGATCGTGCCTCATGTTGAATAACCACTTTTTAAACCCTCACAGTGACCAAAATTGCCATTTTTACAGAGTTTTCCTTACTCAAAAGCTTCAATTTAGACACATTTCAGGCACAGAAATGACTTTAAACACACTTATTTTAGTTGAAAAAGTCATAATTCACATCCAACAGTCATTTAGAGTCAAAAGATTAAATGTTAAAATTTCATCATTATAGACCATTTTGGGAACGTTCGACATGTCCGGAGTCATCGTTTTTCATCCGAAAATTGATTTTTTGGACTGTACCAAAAATGATTCAAAATGTCAATTGGATCGTGCCTCATGTTGAATAACCACTTTTTAAACCCTCACAGTGACCAAAAGTGCCATTTTTACAGAGTTTTGCTTACTCAAAAGCTTCAATTTTGACCCGTTTCAGGCACAGAAATGACTTTAAACACACTTATTTTAGTTGAAAAAGTCATAATTCACATCCAACAGTCATTTAGAGTCAAAAGATTAAATGTTAAAATTTCATCATTATAGACCATTTTGGGAACGTTCGGCATGTCCGGAGTCATCGTTTTTCATCCGAAAATTGATTTTTTGGACTGTACCAAAAATGCTTCAAAATGTCAATTGGATCGTGCCTCATGTTGAATAACCACTTTTTAAACCCTCACAGTGACCAAAAGTGCCATTTTTACAGAGTTTTGCTTACTCAAAAGCTTCAATTTTGACCCGTTTCAGTCACAGAAATGACTTTAAACACACTTATTTTAGTTGAAAAAGTCATAATTCACATCCAACAGTCATTTAGAGTCAAAAGATTAAATGTTAAAATTTCTTCATTATAGACCATTTTGGGAACGTTCGACATGTCCGGAGTCATCGTTTTTCATCCGAAAATTGATTTTTTGGACTGTACCAAAAATGATTCAAAATGTCAATTGGATCATGCTTCATGTTGAATAACCACTTTTTAAACCCTCACAGTGACCAAAAGTGCCATTTTTACAGAGTTTTGCTTACTCAAAAGCTTCAATTTTGACACGTTTCAGGCACAGAAATGACTTTAAACACACTTATTTTAGTTGAAAAAGTCATAATTCACATCCAACAGTCATTTAGAGTCAAAAGATTAAATGTTAAAATTTCATCATTATAGACCATTTTGGGAACGTTCGACATGTCCGGAGTCATCGTTTTTCATCCGAAAATTGATTTTTTGGACTGTACCAAAAATGATTCAAAATGTCAATTGGATCGTGCCTCATGTTGAATAACCACTTTTTAAACCCTCACAGTGACCAAAAGTGCCATTTTTACAGAGTTTTGCTTACTCAAAAGCTTCAATTTTGACACGTTTCAGGCACAGAAATGACTTTAAACACACTTATTTTAGTTGAAAAAGTCATAATTCACATCCAACAGTCATTTAGAGTCAAAAGATTAAATGTTAAAATTTCTTCATTATAGACCATTTTGGGAACGTTCGACATGTCCGGAGTCATCGTTTTTCATCCGAAAATTGATTTTTTAGACTGTACCAAAAATGATTCAAAATGTCAATTGGATCATGCTTCATGTTGAATAACCACTTTTTAAACCCTCACAGTGACCAAAATTGCCATTTTTACAGAGTTTTCCTCACTCAAAAGATTCAATTTTGACACGTTTCAGGCACAGAAATGACTTTAAACACACTTATTTTAGTTGAAAAAGTCATAATTCACATCCAACAGTCATTTAGAGTCAAAAGATTAAATGTTAAAATTTCATCATTATAGACCATTTTGGGAACGTTCGACATGTCCGGAGTCATCGTTTTTCATCCGAAAATTGATTTTTTGGACTGTACCAAAAATTATTCAAAATGTCAATTGGATTGTGCCTCATGTTGAATAACCACTTTTTAAACCCTCACAGTGACCAAAAGTGCCATTTTTACAGAGTTTTGCTTACTCAAAAGTTTCAATTTTGACCCGTTTCAGGCACAGAAATGACTTTAAACACACTTATTTTAGTTGAAAAAGTCATAATTCACATCCAACAGTCATTTAGAGTCAAAAGATTAAATGTTAAAATTTCATCATTATAGACCATTTTGGGAACGTTCGACATGTCCGGAGTCATCGTTTTTCATCCGAAAATTGATTTTTTTGACTGTACCAAAAATGATTCAAAATGTCAATTGGATCAAGCCTCATGTTGAATAACCACTTTTTAAACACTCACGTTGACCAAAATTGCCATTTTTACAGAGTTTTCCTTACTCAAAAGCTTCAATTTTGACCAGTTTCAGTCACAGAAATGACTTTAAACACACTTATTTTAGTTGAAAAGGTCATAATTCACATCCAACAGTCATTTAGAGTCAAAAGATTAAATGTTAAAATTTCATCATTATAGACCATTTTGGGAACGTTCGGCATGTCCGGAGTCATCGTTTTTCATCCGAAAATTGATTTTTTGGACTGTACCAAAAATGATTCAAAATGTCAATTGGATCGTGCCTCATGTTGAATAACCACTTTTTAAACCCTCACAGTGACCAAAATTGCCATTTTTACAGAGTTTTCCTTACTCAAAAGCTTCAATTTAGACACATTTCAGGCACAGAAATGACTTTAAACACACTTATTTTAGTTGAAAAAGTCATAATTCACATCCAACAGTCATTTAGAGTCAAAAGATTAAATGTTAAAATTTCATCATTATAGACCATTTTGGGAACGTTCGACATGTCCGGAGTCATCGTTTTTCATCCGAAAATTGATTTTTTGGACTGTACCAAAAATGATTCAAAATGTCAATTGGATCGTGCCTCATGTTGAATAACCACTTTTTAAACCCTCACAGTGACCAAAAGTGCCATTTTTACAGAGTTTTGCTTACTCAAAAGCTTCAATTTTGACCCGTTTCAGGCACAGAAATGACTTTAAACACACTTATTTTAGTTGAAAAAGTCATAATTCACATCCAACAGTCATTTAGAGTCAAAAGATTAAATGTTAAAATTTCATCATTATAGACCATTTTGGGAACGTTCGGCATGTCCGGAGTCATCGTTTTTCATCCGAAAATTGATTTTTTGGACTGTACCAAAAATGCTTCAAAATGTCAATTGGATCGTGCCTCATGTTGAATAACCACTTTTTAAACCCTCACAGTGACCAAAAGTGCCATTTTTACAGAGTTTTGCTTACTCAAAAGCTTCAATTTTGACCCGTTTCAGTCACAGAAATGACTTTAAACACACTTATTTTAGTTGAAAAAGTCATAATTCACATCCAACAGTCATTTAGAGTCAAAAGATTAAATGTTAAAATTTCATCATTATAGACCATTTTGGGAACGTTCGACATGTCCGGAGTCATCGTTTTTTATCCGAAAATTGATTTTTTGGACTGTACCAAAAATGATTCAAAATGTCAATTGGATCGTGCCTCATGTTGAATAACCACTTTTTAAACCCTCACAGTGACCAAAAGTGCCATTTTTACAGAGTTTTGCTTACTCAAAAGCTTCAATTTTGACCCGTTTCAGGCACAGAAATGACTTTAAACACACTTATTTTAGTTGAAAAAGTCATAATTCACATCCAACAGTCATTTAGAGTCACAAGATTACATGTTAAAATTTCATCATTATAGACCATTTTGGGAACGTTCGGCATGTCCGGAGTCATAGTTTTTCATCCGAAAATTGATTTTTTGGACTGTACCAAAAATGATTCAAAATGTCAATTGGATCGTGCCTCATGTTGAATAACCACTTTTTAAACCCTCACAGTGACCAAAATGGCCATTTTTACAGAGTTTTGCTTACTCAAAAGCTTCAATTTTGACCCGTTTCAGTCACAGAAATGAATTTAAACACTTATTTTAGTTGAAAAAGTCATAATTCACATCCAACAGTCATTTAGAGTCAAAAGATTAAATGTTAAAATTTCATCATTATAGACCATTTTGGGAACGTTCGACATGTCCGGAGTCATCGTTTTTCATCTGAAAATGGATTTTTTGGACTGTACCAAAAATGATTCAAAATGTCAATTGGTTCGTGCCTCATGTTGAATAACCACTTTTTAAACCCTCACAGTGACCAAAATGGCCATTTTTACAGAGTTTTGCTTACTCAAAAGCTTCAATTTTGACCCGTTTCAGGCACAGAAATGACTTTAAACACACTTATTTTAGTTGAAAAAGTCATAATTCACATCCAACAGTCATTTAGAGTCAAAAGATTAAATGTTAAAATTTCTTCATTATAGACCATTTTGGGAACGTTCGACATGTCCGGAGTCATCGTTTTTCATCCGAAAATTGATTTTTTGGACTGTACCAAAAATGATTCAAAATGTCAATTGGATCATGCTTCATGTTGAATAACCACTTTTTAAACCCTCACAGTGACCAAAAGTGCCATTTTTACAGAGTTTTGCTTACTCAAAAGCTTCAATTTTGACACGTTTCAGGCACAGAAATGACTTTAAACACACTTATTTTAGTTGAAAAAGTCATAATTCACATCCAACAGTCATTTAGAGTCAAAAGATTAAATGTTAAAATTTCATCATTATAGACCATTTTGGGAACGTTCGACATGTCCGGAGTCATCGTTTTTCATCCGAAAATTGATTTTTTGGACTGTACCAAAAATGATTCAAAATGTCAATTGGATCGTGCCTCATGTTGAATAACCACTTTTTAAACCCTCACAGTGACCAAAAGTGCCATTTTTACAGAGTTTTGCTTACTCAAAAGCTTCAATTTTGACACGTTTCAGGCACAGAAATGACTTTAAACACACTTATTTTAGTTGAAAAAGTCATAATTCACATCCAACAGTCATTTAGAGTCAAAAGATTAAATGTTAAAATTTCTTCATTATAGACCATTTTGGGAACGTTCGACATGTCCGGAGTCATCGTTTTTCATCCGAAAATTGATTTTTTAGACTGTACCAAAAATGATTCAAAATGTCAATTGGATCATGCTTCATGTTGAATAACCACTTTTTAAACCCTCACAGTGACCAAAATTGCCATTTTTACAGAGTTTTCCTCACTCAAAAGATTCAATTTTGACACGTTTCAGGCACAGAAATGACTTTAAACACACTTATTTTAGTTGAAAAAGTCATAATTCACATCCAACAGTCATTTAGAGTCAAAAGATTAAATGTTAAAATTTCATCATTATAGACCATTTTGGGAACGTTCGACATGTCCGGAGTCATCGTTTTTCATCCGAAAATTGATTTTTTGGACTGTACCAAAAATTATTCAAAATGTCAATTGGATCGTGCCTCATGTTGAATAACCACTTTTTAAACCCTCACAGTGACCAAAAGTGCCATTTTTACAGAGTTTTGCTTACTCAAAAGTTTCAATTTTGACCCGTTTCAGGCACAGAAATGACTTTAAACACACTTATTTTAGTTGAAAAAGTCATAATTCACATCCAACAGTCATTTAGAGTCAAAAGATTAAATGTTAAAATTTCATCATTATAGACCATTTTGGGAACGTTCGACATGTCCGGAGTCATCGTTTTTCATCCGAAAATTGATTTTTTTGACTGTACCAAAAATGATTCAAAATGTCAATTGGATCAAGCCTCATGTTGAATAACCACTTTTTAAACACTCACGTTGACCAAAATTGCCATTTTTACAGAGTTTTCCTTACTCAAAAGCTTCAATTTTGACCAGTTTCAGTCACAGAAATGACTTTAAACACACTTATTTTAGTTGAAAAGGTCATAATTCACATCCAACAGTCATTTAGAGTCAAAAGATTAAATGTTAAAATTTCATCATTATAGACCATTTTGGGAACGTTCGGCATGTCCGGAGTCATCGTTTTTCATCCGAAAATTGATTTTTTGGACTGTACCAAAAATGATTCAAAATGTCAATTGGATCGTGCCTCATGTTGAATAACCACTTTTTAAACCCTCACAGTGACCAAAATTGCCATTTTTACAGAGTTTTCCTTACTCAAAAGCTTCAATTTAGACACATTTCAGGCACAGAAATGACTTTAAACACACTTATTTTAGTTGAAAAAGTCATAATTCACATCCAACAGTCATTTAGAGTCAAAAGATTAAATGTTAAAATTTCATCATTATAGACCATTTTGGGAACGTTCGACATGTCCGGAGTCATCGTTTTTCATCCGAAAATTGATTTTTTGGACTGTACCAAAAATGCTTCAAAATGTCAATTGGATCGTGCCTCATGTTGAATAACCACTTTTTAAACCCTCACAGTGACCAAAAGTGCCATTTTTACAGAGTTTTGCTTACTCAAAAGCTTCAATTTTGACCCGTTTCAGGCACAGAAATGACTTTAAACACACTTATTTTAGTTGAAAAAGTCATAATTCACATCCAACAGTCATTTAGAGTCACAAGATTACATGTTAAAATTTCATCATTATAGACCATTTTGGGAACGTTCGGCATGTCCGGAGTCATAGTTTTTCATCCGAAAATTGATTTTTTGGACTGTACCAAAAATGATTCAAAATGTCAATTGGATCGTGCCTCATGTTGAATAACCACTTTTTAAACCCTCACAGTGACCAAAATGGCCATTTTTACAGAGTTTTGCTTACTCAAAAGCTTCAATTTTGACCCGTTTCAGTCACAGAAATGAATTTAAACACTTATTTTAGTTGAAAAAGTCATAATTCACATCCAACAGTCATTTAGAGTCAAAAGATTAAATGTTAAAATTTCATCATTATAGACCATTTTGGGAACGTTCGACATGTCCGGAGTCATCGTTTTTCATCTGAAAATGGATTTTTTGGACTGTACCAAAAATGATTCAAAATGTCAATTGGTTCGTGCCTCATGTTGAATAACCACTTTTTAAACCCTCACAGTGACCAAAATGGCCATTTTTACAGAGTTTTGCTTACTCAAAAGCTTCAATTTTGACCCGTTTCAGGCACAGAAATGACTTTAAACACACTTATTTTAGTTGAAAAAGTCATAATTCACATCCAACAGTCATTTAGAGTCAAAAGATTAAATGTTAAAATTTCTTCATTATAGACCATTTTGGGAACGTTCGACATGTCCGGAGTCATCGTTTTTCATCCGAAAATTGATTTTTTGGACTGTACCAAAAATGATTCAAAATGTCAATTGGATCATGCTTCATGTTGAATAACCACTTTTTAAACCCTCACAGTGACCAAAAGTGCCATTTTTACAGAGTTTTGCTTACTCAAAAGCTTCAATTTTGACACGTTTCAGGCACAGAAATGACTTTAAACACACTTATTTTAGTTGAAAAAGTCATAATTCACATCCAACAGTCATTTAGAGTCAAAAGATTAAATGTTAAAATTTCATCATTATAGACCATTTTGGGAACGTTCGACATGTCCGGAGTCATCGTTTTTCATCCGAAAATTGATTTTTTGGACTGTACCAAAAATGATTCAAAATGTCAATTGGATCGTGCCTCATGTTGAATAACCACTTTTTAAACCCTCACAGTGACCAAAAGTGCCATTTTTACAGAGTTTTGCTTACTCAAAAGCTTCAATTTTGACACGTTTCAGGCACAGAAATGACTTTAAACACACTTATTTTAGTTGAAAAAGTCATAATTCACATCCAACAGTCATTTAGAGTCAAAAGATTAAATGTTAAAATTTCTTCATTATAGACCATTTTGGGAACGTTCGACATGTCCGGAGTCATCGTTTTTCATCCGAAAATTGATTTTTTAGACTGTACCAAAAATGATTCAAAATGTCAATTGGATCATGCTTCATGTTGAATAACCACTTTTTAAACCCTCACAGTGACCAAAATTGCCATTTTTACAGAGTTTTCCTCACTCAAAAGATTCAATTTTGACACGTTTCAGGCACAGAAATGACTTTAAACACACTTATTTTAGTTGAAAAAGTCATAATTCACATCCAACAGTCATTTAGAGTCAAAAGATTAAATGTTAAAATTTCATCATTATAGACCATTTTGGGAACGTTCGACATGTCCGGAGTCATCGTTTTTCATCCGAAAATTGATTTTTTGGACTGTACCAAAAATTATTCAAAATGTCAATTGGATCGTGCCTCATGTTGAATAACCACTTTTTAAACCCTCACAGTGACCAAAAGTGCCATTTTTACAGAGTTTTGCTTACTCAAAAGCTTCAATTTTGACCCGTTTCAGGCACAGAAATGACTTTAAACACACTTATTTTAGTTGAAAAAGTCATAATTCACATCCAACAGTCATTTAGAGTCAAAAGATTAAATGTTAAAATTTCATCATTATAGACCATTTTGGGAACGTTCGGCATGTCCGGAGTCATCGTTTTTCATCCGAAAATTGATTTTTTGGACTGTACCAAAAATGCTTCAAAATGTCAATTGGATCGTGCCTCATGTTGAATAACCACTTTTTAAACCCTCACAGTGACCAAAAGTGCCATTTTTACAGAGTTTTGCTTACTCAAAAGCTTCAATTTTGACCCGTTTCAGTCACAGAAATGACTTTAAACACACTTATTTTAGTTGAAAAAGTCATAATTCACATCCAACAGTCATTTAGAGTCAAAAGATTAAATGTTAAAATTTCATCATTATAGACCATTTTGGGAACGTTCGACATGTCCGGAGTCATCGTTTTTCATCCGAAAATTGATTTTTTGGACTGTACCAAAAATGATTCAAAATGTCAATTGGATCGTGCCTCATGTTGAATAACCACTTTTTAAACCCTCACAGTGACCAAAAGTGCCATTTTTACAGAGTTTTGCTTACTCAAAAGCTTCAATTTTGACCCGTTTCAGGCACAGAAATGACTTTAAACACACTTATTTTAGTTGAAAAAGTCATAATTCACATCCAACAGTCATTTAGAGTCACAAGATTACATGTTAAAATTTCACCATTATAGACCATTTTGGGAACGTTCGGCATGTCCGGAGTCATAGTTTTTCATCCGAAAATTGATTTTTTGGACTGTACCAAAAATGATTCAAAATGTCAATTGGATCGTGCCTCATGTTGAATAACCACTTTTTAAACCCTCACAGTGACCAAAAGTGCCATTTTTACAGAGTTTTGCTTACTCAAAAGCTTCAATTTTGACCCGTTTCAGGCACAGAAATGACTTTAAACACACTTATTTTAGTTGAAAAAGTCATAATTCACATCCAACAGTCATTTAGAGTCACAAGATTACATGTTAAAATTTCATCATTATAGACCATTTTGGGAACGTTCGGCATGTCCGGAGTCATAGTTTTTCATCCGAAAATTGATTTTTTGGACTGTACCAAAAATGATTCAAAATGTCAATTGGATCGTGCCTCATGTTGAATAACCACTTTTTAAACCCTCACAGTGACCAAAATGGCCATTTTTACAGAGTTTTGCTTACTCAAAAGCTTCAATTTTGACCCGTTTCAGTCACAGAAATGAATTTAAACACTTATTTTAGTTGAAAAAGTCATAATTCACATCCAACAGTCATTTAGAGTCAAAAGATTAAATGTTAAAATTTCATCATTATAGACCATTTTGGGAACGTTCGACATGTCCGGAGTCATCGTTTTTCATCTGAAAATGGATTTTTTGGACTGTACCAAAAATGATTCAAAATGTCAATTGGTTCGTGCCTCATGTTGAATAACCACTTTTTAAACCCTCACAGTGACCAAAATGGCCATTTTTACAGAGTTTTGCTTACTCAAAAGCTTCAATTTTGACCCGTTTCAGTCACAGAAATGACTTTAAACACACTTATTTTAGTTGAAAAAGTCATAATTCACATCCAACAGTCATTTAGAGTCAAAAGATTAAATGTTAAAATTTCTTCATTATAGACCATTTTGGGAACGTTCGACATGTCCGGAGTCATCGTTTTTCATCCGAAAATTGATTTTTTGGACTGTACCAAAAATGATTCAAAATGTCAATTGGATCATGCTTCATGTTGAATAACCACTTTTTAAACCCTCACAGTGACCAAAAGTGCCATTTTTACAGAGTTTTGCTTACTCAAAAGCTTCAATTTTGACACGTTTCAGGCACAGAAATGACTTTAAACACACTTATTTTAGTTGAAAAAGTCATAATTCACATCCAACAGTCATTTAGAGTCAAAAGATTAAATGTTAAAATTTCATCATTATAGACCATTTTGGGAACGTTCGACATGTCCGGAGTCATCGTTTTTCATCCGAAAATTGATTTTTTGGACTGTACCAAAAATGATTCAAAATGTCAATTGGATCGTGCCTCATGTTGAATAACCACTTTTTAAACCCTCACAGTGACCAAAAGTGCCATTTTTACAGAGTTTTGCTTACTCAAAAGCTTCAATTTTGACACGTTTCAGGCACAGAAATGACTTTAAACACACTTATTTTAGTTGAAAAAGTCATAATTCACATCCAACAGTCATTTAGAGTCAAAAGATTAAATGTTAAAATTTCTTCATTATAGACCATTTTGGGAACGTTCGACATGTCCGGAGTCATCGTTTTTCATCCGAAAATTGATTTTTTAGACTGTACCAAAAATGATTCAAAATGTCAATTGGATCATGCTTCATGTTGAATAACCACTTTTTAAACCCTCACAGTGACCAAAATTGCCATTTTTACAGAGTTTTCCTCACTCAAAAGATTCAATTTTGACACGTTTCAGGCACAGAAATGACTTTAAACACACTTATTTTAGTTGAAAAAGTCATAATTCACATCCAACAGTCATTTAGAGTCAAAAGATTAAATGTTAAAATTTCATCATTATAGACCATTTTGGGAACGTTCGACATGTCCGGAGTCATCGTTTTTCATCCGAAAATTGATTTTTTGGACTGTACCAAAAATTATTCAAAATGTCAATTGGATTGTGCCTCATGTTGAATAACCACTTTTTAAACCCTCACAGTGACCAAAAGTGCCATTTTTACAGAGTTTTGCTTACTCAAAAGTTTCAATTTTGACCCGTTTCAGGCACAGAAATGACTTTAAACACACTTATTTTAGTTGAAAAAGTCATAATTCACATCCAACAGTCATTTAGAGTCAAAAGATTAAATGTTAAAATTTCATCATTATAGACCATTTTGGGAACGTTCGACATGTCCGGAGTCATCGTTTTTCATCCGAAAATTGATTTTTTTGACTGTACCAAAAATGATTCAAAATGTCAATTGGATCAAGCCTCATGTTGAATAACCACTTTTTAAACACTCACGTTGACCAAAATTGCCATTTTTACAGAGTTTTCCTTACTCAAAAGCTTCAATTTTGACCAGTTTCAGTCACAGAAATGACTTTAAACACACTTATTTTAGTTGAAAAGGTCATAATTCACATCCAACAGTCATTTAGAGTCAAAAGATTAAATGTTAAAATTTCATCATTATAGACCATTTTGGGAACGTTCGGCATGTCCGGAGTCATCGTTTTTCATCCGAAAATTGATTTTTTGGACTGTACCAAAAATGATTCAAAATGTCAATTGGATCGTGCCTCATGTTGAATAACCACTTTTTAAACCCTCACAGTGACCAAAATTGCCATTTTTACAGAGTTTTCCTTACTCAAAAGCTTCAATTTAGACACATTTCAGGCACAGAAATGACTTTAAACACACTTATTTTAGTTGAAAAAGTCATAATTCACATCCAACAGTCATTTAGAGTCAAAAGATTAAATGTTAAAATTTCATCATTATAGACCATTTTGGGAACGTTCGACATGTCCGGAGTCATCGTTTTTCATCCGAAAATTGATTTTTTGGACTGTACCAAAAATGATTCAAAATGTCAATTGGATCGTGCCTCATGTTGAATAACCACTTTTTAAACCCTCACAGTGACCAAAAGTGCCATTTTTACAGAGTTTTGCTTACTCAAAAGCTTCAATTTTGACCCGTTTCAGGCACAGAAATGACTTTAAACACACTTATTTTAGTTGAAAAAGTCATAATTCACATCCAACAGTCATTTAGAGTCAAAAGATTAAATGTTAAAATTTCATCATTATAGACCATTTTGGGAACGTTCGGCATGTCCGGAGTCATCGTTTTTCATCCGAAAATTGATTTTTTGGACTGTACCAAAAATGCTTCAAAATGTCAATTGGATCGTGCCTCATGTTGAATAACCACTTTTTAAACCCTCACAGTGACCAAAAGTGCCATTTTTACAGAGTTTTGCTTACTCAAAAGCTTCAATTTTGACCCGTTTCAGTCACAGAAATGACTTTAAACACACTTATTTTAGTTGAAAAAGTCATAATTCACATCCAACAGTCATTTAGAGTCAAAAGATTAAATGTTAAAATTTCATCATTATAGACCATTTTGGGAACGTTCGACATGTCCGGAGTCATCGTTTTTTATCCGAAAATTGATTTTTTGGACTGTACCAAAAATGATTCAAAATGTCAATTGGATCGTGCCTCATGTTGAATAACCACTTTTTAAACCCTCACAGTGACCAAAAGTGCCATTTTTACAGAGTTTTGCTTACTCAAAAGCTTCAATTTTGACCCGTTTCAGGCACAGAAATGACTTTAAACACACTTATTTTAGTTGAAAAAGTCATAATTCACATCCAACAGTCATTTAGAGTCACAAGATTACATGTTAAAATTTCATCATTATAGACCATTTTGGGAACGTTCGGCATGTCCGGAGTCATAGTTTTTCATCCGAAAATTGATTTTTTGGACTGTACCAAAAATGATTCAAAATGTCAATTGGATCGTGCCTCATGTTGAATAACCACTTTTTAAACCCTCACAGTGACCAAAATGGCCATTTTTACAGAGTTTTGCTTACTCAAAAGCTTCAATTTTGACCCGTTTCAGTCACAGAAATGAATTTAAACACTTATTTTAGTTGAAAAAGTCATAATTCACATCCAACAGTCATTTAGAGTCAAAAGATTAAATGTTAAAATTTCATCATTATAGACCATTTTGGGAACGTTCGACATGTCCGGAGTCATCGTTTTTCATCTGAAAATGGATTTTTTGGACTGTACCAAAAATGATTCAAAATGTCAATTGGTTCGTGCCTCATGTTGAATAACCACTTTTTAAACCCTCACAGTGACCAAAATGGCCATTTTTACAGAGTTTTGCTTACTCAAAAGCTTCAATTTTGACCCGTTTCAGGCACAGAAATGACTTTAAACACACTTATTTTAGTTGAAAAAGTCATAATTCACATCCAACAGTCATTTAGAGTCAAAAGATTAAATGTTAAAATTTCTTCATTATAGACCATTTTGGGAACGTTCGACATGTCCGGAGTCATCGTTTTTCATCCGAAAATTGATTTTTTGGACTGTACCAAAAATGATTCAAAATGTCAATTGGATCATGCTTCATGTTGAATAACCACTTTTTAAACCCTCACAGTGACCAAAAGTGCCATTTTTACAGAGTTTTGCTTACTCAAAAGCTTCAATTTTGACACGTTTCAGGCACAGAAATGACTTTAAACACACTTATTTTAGTTGAAAAAGTCATAATTCACATCCAACAGTCATTTAGAGTCAAAAGATTAAATGTTAAAATTTCATCATTATAGACCATTTTGGGAACGTTCGACATGTCCGGAGTCATCGTTTTTCATCCGAAAATTGATTTTTTGGACTGTACCAAAAATGATTCAAAATGTCAATTGGATCGTGCCTCATGTTGAATAACCACTTTTTAAACCCTCACAGTGACCAAAAGTGCCATTTTTACAGAGTTTTGCTTACTCAAAAGCTTCAATTTTGACACGTTTCAGGCACAGAAATGACTTTAAACACACTTATTTTAGTTGAAAAAGTCATAATTCACATCCAACAGTCATTTAGAGTCAAAAGATTAAATGTTAAAATTTCTTCATTATAGACCATTTTGGGAACGTTCGACATGTCCGGAGTCATCGTTTTTCATCCGAAAATTGATTTTTTAGACTGTACCAAAAATGATTCAAAATGTCAATTGGATCATGCTTCATGTTGAATAACCACTTTTTAAACCCTCACAGTGACCAAAATTGCCATTTTTACAGAGTTTTCCTCACTCAAAAGATTCAATTTTGACACGTTTCAGGCACAGAAATGACTTTAAACACACTTATTTTAGTTGAAAAAGTCATAATTCACATCCAACAGTCATTTAGAGTCAAAAGATTAAATGTTAAAATTTCATCATTATAGACCATTTTGGGAACGTTCGACATGTCCGGAGTCATCGTTTTTCATCCGAAAATTGATTTTTTGGACTGTACCAAAAATTATTCAAAATGTCAATTGGATCGTGCCTCATGTTGAATAACCACTTTTTAAACCCTCACAGTGACCAAAAGTGCCATTTTTACAGAGTTTTGCTTACTCAAAAGTTTCAATTTTGACCCGTTTCAGGCACAGAAATGACTTTAAACACACTTATTTTAGTTGAAAAAGTCATAATTCACATCCAACAGTCATTTAGAGTCAAAAGATTAAATGTTAAAATTTCATCATTATAGACCATTTTGGGAACGTTCGACATGTCCGGAGTCATCGTTTTTCATCCGAAAATTGATTTTTTTGACTGTACCAAAAATGATTCAAAATGTCAATTGGATCAAGCCTCATGTTGAATAACCACTTTTTAAACACTCACGTTGACCAAAATTGCCATTTTTACAGAGTTTTCCTTACTCAAAAGCTTCAATTTTGACCAGTTTCAGTCACAGAAATGACTTTAAACACACTTATTTTAGTTGAAAAGGTCATAATTCACATCCAACAGTCGTTTAGAGTCAAAAGATTAAATGTTAAAATTTCATCATTATAGACCATTTTGGGAACGTTCGGCATGTCCGGAGTCATCGTTTTTCATCCGAAAATTGATTTTTTGGACTGTACCAAAAATGATTCAAAATGTCAATTGGATCGTGCCTCATGTTGAATAACCACTTTTTAAACCCTCACAGTGACCAAATTTGCCATTTTTACAGAGTTTTCCTTACTCAAAAGCTTCAATTTAGACACATTTCAGGCACAGAAATGACTTTAAACACACTTATTTTAGTTGAAAAAGTCATAATTCACATCCAACAGTCATTTAGAGTCAAAAGATTAAATGTTAAAATTTCATCATTATAGACCATTTTGGGAACGTTCGACATGTCCGGAGTCATCGTTTTTCATCCGAAAATTGATTTTTTGGACTGTACCAAAAATGCTTCAAAATGTCAATTGGATCGTGCCTCATGTTGAATAACCACTTTTTAAACCCTCACAGTGACCAAAAGTGCCATTTTTACAGAGTTTTGCTTACTCAAAAGCTTCAATTTTGACCCGTTTCAGGCACAGAAATGACTTTAAACACACTTATTTTAGTTGAAAAAGTCATAATTCACATCCAACAGTCATTTAGAGTCACAAGATTACATGTTAAAATTTCATCATTATAGACCATTTTGGGAACGTTCGGCATGTCCGGAGTCATAGTTTTTCATCCGAAAATTGATTTTTTGGACTGTACCAAAAATGATTCAAAATGTCAATTGGATCGTGCCTCATGTTGAATAACCACTTTTTAAACCCTCACAGTGACCAAAATGGCCATTTTTACAGAGTTTTGCTTACTCAAAAGCTTCAATTTTGACCCGTTTCAGTCACAGAAATGAATTTAAACACTTATTTTAGTTGAAAAAGTCATAATTCACATCCAACAGTCATTTAGAGTCAAAAGATTAAATGTTAAAATTTCATCATTATAGACCATTTTGGGAACGTTCGACATGTCCGGAGTCATCGTTTTTCATCTGAAAATGGATTTTTTGGACTGTACCAAAAATGATTCAAAATGTCAATTGGTTCGTGCCTCATGTTGAATAACCACTTTTTAAACCCTCACAGTGACCAAAATGGCCATTTTTACAGAGTTTTGCTTACTCAAAAGCTTCAATTTTGACCCGTTTCAGGCACAGAAATGACTTTAAACACACTTATTTTAGTTGAAAAAGTCATAATTCACATCCAACAGTCATTTAGAGTCAAAAGATTAAATGTTAAAATTTCTTCATTATAGACCATTTTGGGAACGTTCGACATGTCCGGAGTCATCGTTTTTCATCCGAAAATTGATTTTTTGGACTGTACCAAAAATGATTCAAAATGTCAATTGGATCATGCTTCATGTTGAATAACCACTTTTTAAACCCTCACAGTGACCAAAAGTGCCATTTTTACAGAGTTTTGCTTACTCAAAAGCTTCAATTTTGACACGTTTCAGGCACAGAAATGACTTTAAACACACTTATTTTAGTTGAAAAAGTCATAATTCACATCCAACAGTCATTTAGAGTCAAAAGATTAAATGTTAAAATTTCATCATTATAGACCATTTTGGGAACGTTCGACATGTCCGGAGTCATCGTTTTTCATCCGAAAATTGATTTTTTGGACTGTACCAAAAATGATTCAAAATGTCAATTGGATCGTGCCTCATGTTGAATAACCACTTTTTAAACCCTCACAGTGACCAAAAGTGCCATTTTTACAGAGTTTTGCTTACTCAAAAGCTTCAATTTTGACACGTTTCAGGCACAGAAATGACTTTAAACACACTTATTTTAGTTGAAAAAGTCATAATTCACATCCAACAGTCATTTAGAGTCAAAAGATTAAATGTTAAAATTTCTTCATTATAGACCATTTTGGGAACGTTCGACATGTCCGGAGTCATCGTTTTTCATCCGAAAATTGATTTTTTAGACTGTACCAAAAATGATTCAAAATGTCAATTGGATCATGCTTCATGTTGAATAACCACTTTTTAAACCCTCACAGTGACAAAAATTGCCATTTTTACAGAGTTTTCCTCACTCAAAAGATTCAATTTTGACACGTTTCAGGCACAGAAATGACTTTAAACACACTTATTTTAGTTGAAAAAGTCATAATTCACATCCAACAGTCATTTAGAGTCAAAAGATTAAATGTTAAAATTTCATCATTATAGACCATTTTGGGAACGTTCGACATGTCCGGAGTCATCGTTTTTCATCCGAAAATTGATTTTTTGGACTGTACCAAAAATTATTCAAAATGTCAATTGGATCGTGCCTCATGTTGAATAACCACTTTTTAAACCCTCACAGTGACCAAAAGTGCCATTTTTACAGAGTTTTGCTTACTCAAAAGTTTCAATTTTGACCCGTTTCAGGCACAGAAATGACTTTAAACACACTTATTTTAGTTGAAAAAGTCATAATTCACATCCAACAGTCATTTAGAGTCAAAAGATTAAATGTTAAAATTTCATCATTATAGACCATTTTGGGAACGTTCGACATGTCCGGAGTCATCGTTTTTCATCCGAAAATTGATTTTTTTGACTGTACCAAAAATGATTCAAAATGTCAATTGGATCAAGCCTCATGTTGAATAACCACTTTTTAAACACTCACGTTGACCAAAATTGCCATTTTTACAGAGTTTTCCTTACTCAAAAGCTTCAATTTTGACCAGTTTCAGTCACAGAAATGACTTTAAACACACTTATTTTAGTTGAAAAGGTCATAATTCACATCCAACAGTCGTTTAGAGTCAAAAGATTAAATGTTAAAATTTCATCATTATAGACCATTTTGGGAACGTTCGGCATGTCCGGAGTCATCGTTTTTCATCCGAAAATTGATTTTTTGGACTGTACCAAAAATGATTCAAAATGTCAATTGGATCGTGCCTCATGTTGAATAACCACTTTTTAAACCCTCACAGTGACCAAAATTGCCATTTTTACAGAGTTTTCCTTACTCAAAAGCTTCAATTTAGACACATTTCAGGCACAGAAATGACTTTAAACACACTTATTTTAGTTGAAAAAGTCATAATTCACATCCAACAGTCATTTAGAGTCAAAAGATTAAATGTTAAAATTTCATCATTATAGACCATTTTGGGAACGTTCGACATGTCCGGAGTCATCGTTTTTCATCCGAAAATTGATTTTTTGGACTGTACCAAAAATGCTTCAAAATGTCAATTGGATCGTGCCTCATGTTGAATAACCACTTTTTAAACCCTCACAGTGACCAAAAGTGCCATTTTTACAGAGTTTTGCTTACTCAAAAGCTTCAATTTTGACCCGTTTCAGTCACAGAAATGACTTTAAACACACTTATTTTAGTTGAAAAAGTCATAATTCACATCCAACAGTCATTTAGAGTCAAAAGATTAAATGTTAAAATTTCATCATTATAGACCATTTTGGGAACGTTCGACATGTCCGGAGTCATCGTTTTTTATCCGAAAATTGATTTTTTGGACTGTACCAAAAATTATTCAAAATGTCAATTGGATCGTGCCTCATGTTGAATAACCACTTTTTAAACCCTCACAGTGACCAAAAGTGCCATTTTTACAGAGTTTTGCTTACTCAAAAGCTTCAATTTTGACCCGTTTCAGGCACAGAAATGACTTTAAACACACTTATTTTAGT
The DNA here is from genome assembly GCF_964263255.1 of Lissotriton vulgaris. NCBI lineage: Eukaryota > Metazoa > Chordata > Amphibia > Caudata > Salamandridae > Lissotriton > Lissotriton vulgaris. The sequence goes on from NW_028248002.1 coordinate 107,335, forward strand.
TGAAAAAGTCATAATTCACATCCAACAGTCATTTAGAGTCACAAGATTACATGTTAAAATTTCATCATTATAGACCATTTTGGGAACGTTCGGCATGTCCGGAGTCATAGTTTTTCATCCGAAAATTGATTTTTTGGACTGTACCAAAAATGATTCAAAATGTCAATTGGATCGTGCCTCATGTTGAATAACCACTTTTTAAACCCTCACAGTGACCAAAATGGCCATTTTTACAGAGTTTTGCTTACTCAAAAGCTTCAATTTTGACCCGTTTCAGTCACAGAAATGAATTTAAACACTTATTTTAGTTGAAAAAGTCATAATTCACATCCAACAGTCATTTAGAGTCAAAAGATTAAATGTTAAAATTTCATCATTATAGACCATTTTGGGAACGTTCGGCATGTCCGGAGTCATCGTTTTTCATCTGAAAATGGATTTTTTGGACTGTACCAAAAATGATTCAAAATGTCAATTGGTTCGTGCCTCATGTTGAATAACCACTTTTTAAACCCTCACAGTGACCAAAATGGCCATTTTTACAGAGTTTTGCTTACTCAAAAGCTTCAATTTTGACCCGTTTCAGGCACAGAAATGACTTTAAACACACTTATTTTAGTTGAAAAAGTCATAATTCACATCCAACAGTCATTTAGAGTCAAAAGATTAAATGTTAAAATTTCTTCATTATAGACCATTTTGGGAACGTTCGACATGTCCGGAGTCATCGTTTTTCATCCGAAAATTGATTTTTTGGACTGTACCAAAAATGATTCAAAATGTCAATTGGATCATGCTTCATGTTGAATAACCACTTTTTAAACCCTCACAGTGACCAAAAGTGCCATTTTTACAGAGTTTTGCTTACTCAAAAGCTTCAATTTTGACACGTTTCAGGCACAGAAATGACTTTAAACACACTTATTTTAGTTGAAAAAGTCATAATTCACATCCAACAGTCATTTAGAGTCAAAAGATTAAATGTTAAAATTTCATCATTATAGACCATTTTGGGAACGTTCGACATGTCCGGAGTCATCGTTTTTCATCCGAAAATTGATTTTTTGGACTGTACCAAAAATGATTCAAAATGTCAATTGGATCGTGCCTCATGTTGAATAACCACTTTTTAAACCCTCACAGTGACCAAAAGTGCCATTTTTACAGAGTTTTGCTTACTCAAAAGCTTCAATTTTGACACGTTTCAGGCACAGAAATGACTTTAAACACACTTATTTTAGTTGAAAAAGTCATAATTCACATCCAACAGTCATTTAGAGTCAAAAGATTAAATGTTAAAATTTCTTCATTATAGACCATTTTGGGAACGTTCGACATGTCCGGAGTCATCGTTTTTCATCCGAAAATTGATTTTTTAGACTGTACCAAAAATGATTCAAAATGTCAATTGGATCATGCTTCATGTTGAATAACCACTTTTTAAACCCTCACAGTGACCAAAATTGCCATTTTTACAGAGTTTTCCTCACTCAAAAGATTCAATTTTGACACGTTTCAGGCACAGAAATGACTTTAAACACACTTATTTTACTTGAAAAAGTCATAATTCACATCCAACAGTCATTTAGAGTCAAAAGATTAAATGTTAAAATTTCATCATTATAGACCATTTTGGGAACGTTCGACATGTCCGGAGTCATCGTTTTTCATCCGAAAATTGATTTTTTGGACTGTACCAAAAATTATTCAAAATGTCAATTGGATCGTGCCTCATGTTGAATAACCACTTTTTAAACCCTCACAGTGACCAAAAGTGCCATTTTTACAGAGTTTTGCTTACTCAAAAGTTTCAATTTTGACCGTTTCAGGCACAGAAATGACTTTAAACACACTTATTTTAGTTGAAAAAGTCATAATTCACATCCAACAGTCATTTAGAGTCAAAAGATTAAATGTTAAAATTTCATCATTATAGACCATTTTGGGAACGTTCGGCATGTCCGGAGTCATCGTTTTTCATCCGAAAATTGATTTTTTGGACTGTACCAAAAATGATTCAAAATGTCAATTGGATCATGCTTCATGTTGAATAACCACTTTTTAAACCCTCACAGTGACCAAAAGTGCAATTTTTACAGAGTTTTGCTTACTCAAAAGCTTCAATTTTGACACGTTTCAGGCACAGAAATGACTTTAAACACACTTATTTTAGTTGAAAAAGTCATAATTCACATCCAACAGTCATTTAGAGTCAAAAGATTAAATGTTAAAATTTCATCATTATAGACCATTTTGGGAACGTTCGACATGTCCGGAGTCATCGTTTTTCATCCGAAAATTGATTTTTTGGACTGTACCAAAAATGATTCAAAATGTCAATTGGATCGTGCCTCATGTTGAATAACCACTTTTTAACCCTTTCGATGCTGATGACGAGCTCAGCTCGTCATCACCCACGGGTGTCGTGTGCTGATGACGAGCTGAGCTCGTCATGGTGCCACTAAAATGGCATTTTCCAGCACAGGGGGGGGAAAACGCCCAGCAGCCATGTGGTTAAACCCTCACAGTGACCAAAAGTGCCATTTTTACAGAGTTTTGCTTACTCAAAAGCTTCAATTTTGACCCGTTTCAGGCACAGAAATGACTTTAAACACACTTATTTTAGTTGAAAAAGTCATAATTCACATCCAACAGTCATTTAGAGTCAAAAGATTAAATGTTAAAATTTCATCATTATAGACCATTTTGGGAACGTTCGACATGTCCGGAGTCATCGTTTTTCATCCGAAAATTGATTTTTTGGACTGTACCAAAAATTATTCAAAATGTCGATTGGATCGTGCCTCATGTTGAATAACCACTTTTTAAACCCTCACAGTGACCAAAAGTGCCATTTTTACAGAGTTTTGCTTACTCAAAAGCTTCAATTTTGACCCGTTTCAGGCACAGAAATAACTTTAAACACACTTATTTTAGTTGAAAAAGTCATAATTCACATCCAACAGTCATTTAGAGTCAAAAGATTAAATGTTAAAATTTCATCATTATAGACCATTTTGGGAACGTTCGACATGTCCGGAGTCATCGTTTTTCATCCGAAAATTGATTTTTTGGACTGTACCAAAAATGATTCAAAATGTCAATTGGATCGTGCCTCATGTTGAATAACCACTTTTTAAACCCTCACAGTGACCAAAATGGCCATTTTTACAGAGTTCTGCTTACTCAAAAGCTTCAATTTTGACCCGTTTCAGGCACAGAAATGACTTTAAACACACTTATTTTAGTTGAAAAAGTCATAATTCACATCCAACAGTCATTTAGAGTCAAAAGATTAAATGTTAAAATTTCATCATTACAGACCATTTTGGGAACGTTCGACATGTCCGGAGTCATCGTTTTTCATCCGAAAATCGATTTTTTGGACTGTACCAAAAATGATTCAAAATGTCAATTGGATCATGCCTCATGTTGAATAACCACTTTTTAAACCCTCACAGTGACCAAAATTGCCATTTTTACAGAGTTTTGCTTACTCAAAAGCTTCAATTTTGACCCGTTTCAGGCACAGAAATGACTTTAAACACACTTATTTTAGTTGAAAAAGTCATAATTCACACCCAACAGTCATTTAGAGTCAAAAGATTAAATGTTAAAATTTCATCATTATAGACCATTTTGGGAACGTTCGACATGTCCGGAGTCATCGTTTTTCATCCGAAAATTGATTTTTTTGACTGTACCAAAAATGATTCAAAATGTCAATTGGATCAAGCCTCATGTTGAATAACCACTTTTTAAACACTCACGTTGACCAAAATTGCCATTTTTACAGAGTTTTCCTTACTCAAAAGCTTCAATTTTGACAAGTTTCAGTCACAGAAATGACTTTAAACACACTTATTTTAGTTGAAAAGGTCATAATTCACATCCAACAGTCATTTAGAGTCAAAAGATTAAATGTTAAAATTTCATCATTATAGACCATTTTGGGAACGTTCGGCATGTCCGGAGTCATCGTTTTTCATCCGAAAATTGATTTTTTGGACTGTACCAAAAATGATTCAAAATGTCAATTGGATCGTGCCTCATGTTGAATAACCACTTTTTAAACCCTCACAGTGACCAAAATTGCCATTTTTACAGAGTTTTCCTTACTCAAAAGTTTCAATTTAGACACATTTCAGGCACAGAAATGACTTTAAACACACTTATTTTAGTTGAAAAAGTCATAATTCACATCCAACAGTCATTTAGAGTCAAAAGATTAAATGTTAAAATTTCATCATTATAGACCATTTTGGGAACGTTCGACATGTCCGGAGTCATCGTTTTTCATCCGAAAATTGATTTTTTGGACTGTACCAAAAATGATTCAAAATGTCAATTGGATCGTGCCTCATGTTGAATAACCACTTTTTAAACCCTCACAGTGACCAAAAGTGCCATTTTTACAGAGTTTTGCTTACTCAAAAGCTTCAATTTTGACCCGTTTCAGGCACAGAAATGACTTTAAACACACTTATTTTAGTTGAAAAAGTCATAATTCACATCCAACAGTCATTTAGAGTCAAAAGATTAAATGTTAAAATTTCATCATTATAGACCATTTTGGGAACGTTCGGCATGTCCGGAGTCATCGTTTTTCATCCGAAAATTGATTTTTTGGACTGTACCAAAAATGCTTCAAAATGTCAATTGGATCATGCCTCATGTTGAATAACCACTTTTTAAACCCTCACAGTGACCAAAAGTGCCATTTTTACAGAGTTTTGCTTACTCAAAAGCTTCAATTTTGACCCGTTTCAGTCACAGAAATGACTTTAAACACACTTATTTTAGTTGAAAAAGTCATAATTCACATCCAACAGTCATTTAGAGTCAAAAGATTAAATGTTAAAATTTCATCATTATAGACCATTTTGGGAACGTTCGACATGTCCGGAGTCATCGTTTTTCATCCGAAAATTTATTTTTGGGACTGTACCAAAAATGATTCAAAATGTCAATTGGATCGTGCCTCATGTTGAATAACCACTTTTTAAACCCTCACAGTGACCAAAAGTGCCATTTTTACAGAGTTTTGCTTACTCAAAAGCTTCAATTTTGACCCGTTTCAGGCACAGAAATGACTTTAAACACACTTATTTGAGTTGAAAAAGTCATAATTCACATCCAACAGTCATTTAGAGTCAAAAGATTAAATGTTAAAATTTCATCATTATAGACCATTTTGGGAACGTTCGGCATGTCCGGAGTCATCGTTTTTCATCCGAAAATTGATTTTTTGGACTGTACCAAAAATGCTTCAAAATGTCAATTGGATCATGCCTCATGTTGAATAACCACTTTTTAAACCCTCACAGTGACCAAAAGTGCCATTTTTACAGAGTTTTGCTTACTCAAAAGCTTCAATTTTGACCCGTTTCAGTCACAGAAATGACTTTAAACACACTTATTTTAGTTGAAAAAGTCATAATTCACATCCAACAGTCATTTAGAGTCAAAAGATTAAATGTTAAAATTTCATCATTATAGACCATTTTGGGAACGTTCGACATGTCCGGAGTCATCGTTTTTCATCCGAAAATTTATTTTTGGGACTGTACCAAAAATGATTCAAAATGTCAATTGGATCGTGCCTCATGTTGAATAACCACTTTTTAAACCCTCACAGTGACCAAAAGTGCCATTTTTACAGAGTTTTGCTTACTCAAAAGCTTCAATGTTGACCCGTTTCAGGCACAGAAATGACTTTAAACACACTTATTTTAGTTGAAAAAGTCATAATTCACATCCAACAGTCATTTAGAGTCACAAGATTACATGTTAAAATTTCATCATTATAGACCATTTTGGGAACGTTCGGCATGTCCGGAGTCATAGTTTTTCATCCGAAAATTGATTTTTTGGACTGTACCAAAAATGATTCAAAATGTCAATTGGATCGTGCCTCATGTTGAATAACCACTTTTTAAACCCTCACAGTGACCAAAATGGCCATTTTTACAGAGTTTTGCTTACTCAAAAGCTTCAATTTTGACCCGTTTCAGTCACAGAAATGAATTTAAACACTTATTTTAGTTGAAAAAGTCATAATTCACATCCAACAGTCATTTAGAGTCAAAAGATTAAATGTTAAAATTTCATCATTATAGACCATTTTGGGAACGTTCGGCATGTCCGGAGTCATCGTTTTTCATCCGAAAATGGATTTTTTGGACTGTACCAAAAATGATTCAAAATGTCAATTGGTTCGTGCCTCATGTTGAATAACCACTTTTTAAACCCTCACAGTGACCAAAATGGCCATTTTTACAGAGTTTTGCTTACTCAAAAGCTTCAATTTTGACCCGTTTCAGTCACAGAAATGACTTTAAACACACTTATTTTAGTTGAAAAAGTCATAATTCACATCCAACAGTCATTTAGAGTCAAAAGATTAAATGTTAAAATTTCTTCATTATAGACCATTTTGGGAACGTTCGACATGTCCGGAGTCATCGTTTTTCATCCGAAAATTGATTTTTTGGACTGTACCAAAAATGATTCAAAATGTCAATTGGATCATGCTTCATGTTGAATAACCACTTTTTAAACCCTCACAGTGACCAAAAGTGCCATTTTTACAGAGTTTTGCTTACTCAAAAGCTTCAATTTTGACACGTTTCAGGCACAGAAATGACTTTAAACACACTTATTTTAGTTGAAAAAGTCATAATTAATATCCAACAGTCATTTAGAGTCAAAAGATTAAATGTTAAAATTTCATCATTATAGACCATTTTGGGAACGTTCGACATGTCCGGAGTCATCGTTTTTCATCCGAAAATTGATTTTTTGGACTGTACCAAAAATGATTCAAAATGTCAATTGGATCGTGCCTCATGTTGAATAACCACTTTTTAAACCCTCACAGTGACCAAAAGTGCCATTTTTACAGAGTTTTGCTTACTCAAAAGCTTCAATTTTGACACGTTTCAGGCACAGAAATGACTTTAAAAACACTTATTTTAGTTGAAAAAGTCATAATTCACATCCAACAGTCATTTAGAGTCAAAAGATTAAATGTTAAAATTTCTTCATTATAGACCATTTTGGGAACGTTCGACATGTCCGGAGTCATCGTTTTTCATCCGAAAATTGATTTTTTGGACTGTACCAAAAATGATTCAAAATGTCAATTGGATCATGCTTCATGTTGAATAACCACTTTTTAAACCCTCACAGTGACCAAAATTGCCATTTTTACAGAGTTTTCCTCACTCAAAAGATTCAATTTTGACACGTTTCAGGCACAGAAATGACTTTAAACACACTTATTTTAGTTGAAAAAGTCATAATTCACATCCAACAGTCATTTAGAGTCAAAAGATTAAATGTTAAAATTTCATCATTATAGACCATTTTGGGAACGTTCGACATGTCCGGAGTCATCGTTTTTCATCCGAAAATTGATTTTTGGGACTGTACCAAAAATGATTCAAAATGTCAATTGGATCGTGCCTCATGTTGAATAACCACTTTTTAACCCTTTCGATGCTGATGACGAGCTCAGCTCGTTATCACCCACGGGTGTCGTGTGCTGATGACGAGCTGAGCTCGTCATGGTGCCACTAAAATGGCATTTTCCAGCACAGGGGGGGGGAAACGACCAGCAGCCATGTTGTTAAACCCTCACAGTGACCAAAAGTGCCATTTTTACAGAGTTTTGCTTACTCAAAAGCTTCAATTTTGACCCGTTTCAGGCACAGAAATGACTTTAAACACACTTATTTTTGTTGAAAAAGTCATAATTCACATCCAACAGTCATTTAGAGTCAAAAGATTAAATGTTAAAATTTCATCATTATAGACCATTTTGGGAACGTTCGACATGTCCGGAGTCATCGTTTTTCATCCGAAAATTGATTTTTTGGACTGTACCAAAAATTATTCAAAATGTCGATTGGATCGTGCCTCATGTTGAATAACCACTTTTTAAACCCTCACAGTGACCAAAAGTGCCATTTTTACAGAGTTTTGCTTACTCAAAAGTTTCAATTTTGACCCGTTTCAGGCACAAAAATGACTATAAACACACTTATTTTAGTTGAAAAAGTCATAATTCACATCCAACAGTCATTTAGAGTCAAAAGATTAAATGTTAAAATTTCATCATTATAGACCATTTTGGGAACGTTCGACATGTCCGGAGTCATCGTTTTTCATCCGAAAATTGATTTTTTGGACTGTACCAAAAATGCTTCAAAATGTCAATTGGATCGTGCCTCATGTTGAATAACCCCTTTTTAAACCCTCACAGTGACCAAAAGTGCCATTTTTACAGAGTTTTGCTTACTCAAAAGCTTCAATTTTGACCCGTTTCAGGCACAGAAATGACTTTAAACACACTTATTTTGGTTGAAAAAGTCATAATTCACATCCAACAGTCATTTAGAGTCAAAAGATTAAATGTTAAAATTTCATCATTATAGACCATTTTGGGAACGTTCGACATGTCCGGAGTCATCGTTTTTTCATCCGAAAATTGATTTTTTGGACTGTACCAAAAATGATTCAAAATGTCAATTGGATCGTGCCTCATGTTGAATAACCACTTTTTAAACCCTCACAGTGACCAAAATGGCCATTTTTACAGAGTTCTGCTTACTCAAAAGCTTCAATTTTGACCCGTTTCAGGCACAGAAATGACTTTAAACACACTTATTTTAGTTGAAAAAGTCATAATTCACATCCAACAGTCATTTAGAGTCAAAAGATTAAATGTTAAAATTTCATCATTACAGACCATTTTGGGAACGTTCGACATGTCCGGAGTCATCGTTTTTCATCCGAAAATTGATTTTTTGGACTGTACCAAAAATGATTCAAAATGTCAATTGGATCGTGCCTCATGTTGAATAACCACTTTTTAAACCCTCACAGTGACCAAAAGTGCCATTTTTACAGAGTTTTGCTTACTCAAAAGTTTCAATTTTGACCCGTTTCAGGCACAGAAATGACTTTAAACACACTTATTTTAGTTGAAAAAGTCATAATTCACATCCAACAGTCATTTAGAGTCAAAAGATTAAATGTTAAAATTTCATCATTATAGACCATTTTGGGAACGTTCGGCATGTCCGGAGTCATCGTTTTTCATCCGAAAATTGATTTTTTGGACTGTACCAAAAATGATTCAAAATGTCAATTGGATCATGCCTCATGTTGAATAACCACTTTTTAAACCCTCACAGTGACCAAAATGGCCATTTTTACAGAGTTCTGCTTACTCAAAAGCTTCAATTTTGACCTGTTTCAGGCACAGAAATGACTTTAAACACACTTATTTTAGTTGAAAAAGTCATAATTCACATCCAACAGTCATTTAGAGTCAAAAGATTAAATGTTAAAATTTCATCATTACAGACCATTTTGGGAACGTTCGACATGTCCGGAGTCATCGTTTTTCATCCGAAAATCGATTTTTTGGACTGTACCAAAAATGATTCAAAATGTCAATTGGATCATGCCTCATGTTGAATAACCACTTTTTAAACCCTCACAGTGACCAAAATTGCCATTTTTACAGAGTTTTGCTTACTCAAAAGCTTCAATTTTGACCCGTTTCAGGCACAGAAATGACTTTAAACACACTTATTTTAGTTGAAAAAGTCATAATTCACATCCAACAGTCATTTAGAGTCAAAAGATTAAATGTTAAAATTTCATCATTATAGACCATTTTGGGAACGTTCGACATGTCCGGAGTCATCGTTTTTTCATCCGAAAATTGATTTTTGGAACTGTACCAAAAATGATTCAAAATGCCAATTGGATCGTGCCTCATGTTGAATAACCACTTTTTAAACCCTCACAGTGACCAAAAGTGCCATTTTTACAGAGTTTTGCTTACTCAAAAGCTTCAATTTTGACCCGTTTCAGGCACAGAAATGACTTTAAACACACTTATTTTAGTTGAAAAAGTCATAATTCACATCCAACAGTCATTTAGAGTCAAAAGATTAAATGTTAAAATTTCATCATTATAGACCATTTTGGGAACGTTCGGCATGTCCGGAGTCATCGTTTTTCATCCGAAAATTAATTTTTTGGACTGTACCAAAAATGATTCAAAATGTCAATTGGATCGTGCCTCATGTTGAATAACCACTTTTTAAACCCTCACAGTGACCAAAAGTGCCATTTTTACAGAGTTTTGCTTACTCAAAAGCTTCAATTTTGACCCGTTTCAGGCACAGAAATGACTTTAAACACACTTATTTTAGTTGAAAAAGTCATAATTCACATCCAACAGTCATTTAGAGTCAAAAGATTAAATGTTAAAATTTCATCATTATAGACCATTTTGGGAACGTTCGACATGTCCAGAGTCATCGTTTTTCATCCGAAAATTTATTTTTGGGACTGTACCAAAAATGATTCAAAATGTCAATTGGATCGTGCCTCATGTTGAATAACCACTTTTTAAACCCTCACAGTGACCAAAAGTGCCATTTTTACAGAGTTTTGCTTACTCAAAAGCTTCAATTTTGACCCGTTTCAGGCACAGAAATGACTTTAAACACACTTATTTTAGTTGAAAAAGTCATAATTCACATCCAACAGTCATTTAGAGTCACAAGATTACATGTTAAAATTTCATCATTATAGACCATTTTGGGAACGTTCGGCATGTCCGGAGTCATAGTTTTTCATCCGAAAATTGATTTTTTGGACTGTACCAAAAATGATTCAAAATGTCAATTGGATCGTGCCTCATGTTGAATAACCACTTTTTAAACCCTCACAGTGACCAAAAGTGCCATTTTTACAGAGTTTTGCTTACTCAAAAGCTTCAATTTTGACCCGTTTCAGGCACAGAAATGACTTTAAACACACTTATTTTAGTTGAAAAAGTCATAATTCACATCCAACAGTCATTTAGAGTCAAAAGATTAAATGTTAAAATTTCATCATTATAGACCATTTTGGGAACGTTCGACATGTCCGGAGTCATCGTTTTTCATCCGAAAATTGATTTTTGGGACTGTACCAAAAATGATTCAAAATGTCAATTGGATCGTGCCTCATGTTGAATAACCACTTTTTAACCCTTTCGATGCTGATGACGAGCTCAGCTCGTTATCACCCACGGGTGTCGTGTGCTGATGACGAGCTGAGCTCGTCATGGTGCCACTAAAATGGCATTTTCCAGCACAGGGGGGGGGAAACGACCAGCAGCCATGTGGTTAAACCCTCACAGTGACCAAAAGTGCCATTTTTACAGAGTTTTGCTTACTCAAAAGCTTCAATTTTGACCCGTTTCAGGCACAGAAATGACTTTAAACACACTTATTTTTGTTGAAAAAGTCATAATTCACATCCAACAGTCATTTAGAGTCAAAAGATTAAATGTTAAAATTTCATCATTATAGACCATTTTGGGAACGTTCGACATGTCCGGAGTCATCGTTTTTCATCCGAAAATTGATTTTTTGGACTGTACCAAAAATGCTTCAAAATGTCAATTGGATCGTGCCTCATGTTGAATAACCCCTTTTTAAACCCTCACAGTGACCAAAAGTGCCATTTTTACAGAGTTTTGCTTACTCAAAAGCTTCAATTTTGACCCGTTTCAGGCACAGAAATGACTTTAAACACACTTATTTTGGTTGAAAAAGTCATAATTCACATCCAACAGTCATTTAGAGTCAAAAGATTAAATGTTAAAATTTCATCATTATAGACCATTTTGGGAACGTTCGACATGTCCGGAGTCATCGTTTTTTCATCCGAAAATTGATTTTTTGGACTGTACCAAAAATGATTCAAAATGTCAATTGGATCGTGCCTCATGTTGAATAACCACTTTTTAAACCCTCACAGTGACCAAAATGGCCATTTTTACAGAGTTCTGCTTACTCAAAAGCTTCAATTTTGACCCGTTTCAGGCACAGAAATGACTTTAAACACACTTATTTTAGTTGAAAAAGTCATAATTCACATCCAACAGTCATTTAGAGTCAAAAGATTAAATGTTAAAATTTCATCATTACAGACCATTTTGGGAACGTTCGACATGTCCGGAGTCATCGTTTTTCATCCGAAAATTGATTTTTTGGACTGTACCAAAAATGATTCAAAATGTCAATTGGATCGTGCCTCATGTTGAATAACCACTTTTTAAACCCTCACAGTGACCAAAAGTGCCATTTTTACAGAGTTTTGCTTACTCAAAAGTTTCAATTTTGACCCGTTTCAGGCACAGAAATGACTTTAAACACACTTATTTTAGTTGAAAAAGTCATAATTCACATCCAACAGTCATTTAGAGTCAAAAGATTAAATGTTAAAATTTCATCATTATAGACCATTTTGGGAACGTTCGGCATGTCCGGAGTCATCGTTTTTCATCCGAAAATTGATTTTTTGGACTGTACCAAAAATGATTCAAAATGTCAATTGGATCATGCCTCATGTTGAATAACCACTTTTTAAACCCTCACAGTGACCAAAATGGCCATTTTTACAGAGTTCTGCTTACTCAAAAGCTTCAATTTTGACCTGTTTCAGGCACAGAAATGACTTTAAACACACTTATTTTAGTTGAAAAAGTCATAATTCACATCCAACAGTCATTTAGAGTCAAAAGATTAAATGTTAAAATTTCATCATTACAGACCATTTTGGGAACGTTCGACATGTCCGGAGTCATCGTTTTTCATCCGAAAATCGATTTTTTGGACTGTACCAAAAATGATTCAAAATGTCAATTGGATCATGCCTCATGTTGAATAACCACTTTTTAAACCCTCACAGTGACCAAAATTGCCATTTTTACAGAGTTTTGCTTACTCAAAAGCTTCAATTTTGACCCGTTTCAGGCACAGAAATGACTTTAAACACACTTATTTTAGTTGAAAAAGTCATAATTCACATCCAACAGTCATTTAGAGTCAAAAGATTAAATGTTAAAATTTCATCATTATAGACCATTTTGGGAACGTTCGACATGTCCGGAGTCATCGTTTTTTCATCCGAAAATTGATTTTTGGAACTGTACCAAAAATGATTCAAAATGTCAATTGGATCGTGCCTCATGTTGAATAACCACTTTTTAAACCCTCACAGTGACCAAAAGTGCCATTTTTACAGAGTTTTGCTTACTCAAAAGCTTCAATTTTGACCCGTTTCAGGCACAGAAATGACTTTAAACACACTTATTTTAGTTGAAAAAGTCATAATTCACATCCAACAGTCATTTAGAGTCAAAAGAATAAATGTTAAAATTTCATCATTATAGACCATTTTGGGAACGTTCGGCATGTCCGGAGTCATCGTTTTTCATCCGAAAATTAATTTTTTGGACTGTACCAAAAATGATTCAAAATGTCAATTGGATCGTGCCTCATGTTGAATAACCACTTTTTAAACCCTCACAGTGACCAAAAGTGCCATTTTTACAGAGTTTTGCTTACTCAAAAGCTTCAATTTTGACCCGTTTCAGGCACAGAAATGACTTTAAACACACTTATTTTAGTTGAAAAAGTCATAATTCACATCCAACAGTCATTTAGAGTCAAAAGATTAAATGTTAAAATTTCATCATTATAGACCATTTTGGGAACGTTCGACATGTCCAGAGTCATCGTTTTTCATCCGAAAATTTATTTTTGGGACTGTACCAAAAATGATTCAAAATGTCAATTGGATCGTGCCTCATGTTGAATAACCACTTTTTAAACCCTCACAGTGACCAAAAGTGCCATTTTTACAGAGTTTTGCTTACTCAAAAGCTTCAATTTTGACCCGTTTCAGGCACAGAAATGACTTTAAACACACTTATTTTAGTTGAAAAAGTCATAATTCACATCCAACAGTCATTTAGAGTCACAAGATTACATGTTAAAATTTCATCATTATAGACCATTTTGGGAACGTTCGGCATGTCCGGAGTCATAGTTTTTCATCCGAAAATTGATTTTTTGGACTGTACCAAAAATGATTCAAAATGTCAATTGGATCGTGCCTCATGTTGAATAACCACTTTTTAAACCCTCACAGTGACCAAAATGGCCATTTTTACAGAGTTTTGCTTACTCAAAAGCTTCAATTTTGACCCGTTTCAGTCACAGAAATAAATTTAAACACTTATTTTAGTTGAAAAAGTCATAATTCACATCCAACAGTCATTTAGAGTCAAAAGATTAAATGTTAAAATTTCATCATTATAGACCATTTTGGGAACGTTCGGCATGTCCGGAGTCATCGTTTTTCATCCGAAAATGGATTTTTTGGACTGTACCAAAAATGATTCAAAATGTCAATTGGTTCGTGCCTCATGTTGAATAACCACTTTTTAAACCCTCACAGTGACCAAAATGGCCATTTTTACAGAGTTTTGCTTACTCAAAAGCTTCAATTTTGACCCGTTTCAGTCACAGAAATGACTTTAAACACACTTATTTTAGTTGAAAAAGTCATAATTCACATCCAACAGTCATTTAGAGTCAAAAGATTAAATGTTAAAATTTCTTCATTATAGACCATTTTGGGAACGTTCGACATGTCCGGAGTCATCGTTTTTCATCCGAAAATTGATTTTTTGGACTGTACCAAAAATGATTCAAAATGTCAATTGGATCATGCTTCATGTTGAATAACCACTTTTTAAACCCTCACAGTGACCAAAAGTGCCATTTTTACAGAGTTTTGCTTACTCAAAAGCTTCAATTTTGACACGTTTCAGGCACAGAAATGACTTTAAACACACTTATTTTAGTTGAAAAAGTCATAATTCACATCCAACAGTCATTTAGAGTCAAAAGATTAAATGTTAAAATTTCATCATTATAGACCATTTTGGGAACGTTCGACATGTCCGGAGTCATCGTTTTTCATCCGAAAATTGATTTTTTGGACTGTACCAAAAATGATTCAAAATGTCAATTGGATCGTGCCTCATGTTGAATAACCACTTTTTAAACCCTCACAGTGACCAAAAGTGCCATTTTTACAGAGTTTTGCTTACTCAAAAGCTTCAATTTTGACACGTTTCAGGCACAGAAATGACTTTAAAAACACTTATTTTAGTTGAAAAAGTCATAATTCACATCCAACAGTCATTTAGAGTCAAAAGATTAAATGTTAAAATTTCTTCATTATAGACCATTTTGGGAACGTTCGACATGTCCGGAGTCATCGTTTTTCATCCGAAAATTGATTTTTTGGACTGTACCAAAAATGATTCAAAATGTCAATTGGATCATGCTTCATGTTGAATAACCACTTTTTAAACCCTCACAGTGACCAAAATTGCCATTTTTACAGAGTTTTCCTCACTCAAAAGATTCAATTTTGACACGTTTCAGGCACAGAAATGACTTTAAACACACTTATTTTAGTTGAAAAAGTCATAATTCACATCCAACAGTCATTTAGAGTCAAAAGATTAAATGTTAAAATTTCATCATTATAGACCATTTTGGGAACGTTCGACATGTCCGGAGTCATCGTTTTTCATCCGAAAATTGATTTTTGGGACTGTACCAAAAATGATTCAAAATGTCAATTGGATCGTGCCTCATGTTGAATAACCACTTTTTAACCCTTTCGATGCTGATGACGAGCTCAGCTCGTCATCACCCACGGGTGTCGTGTGCTGATGACGAGCTGAGCTCGTCATGGTGCCACTAAAATGGCATTTTCCAGCACAGGGGGGGGAAAACGACCAGCAGCCATGTGGTTAAACCCTCACAGTGACCAAAAGTGCCATTTTTACAGAGTTTTGCTTACTCAAAAGCTTCAATTTTGACCCGTTTCAGGCACAGAAATGACTTTAAACACACTTATTTTAGTTGAAAAAGTCATAATTCACATCCAACAGTCATTTAGAGTCAAAAGATTAAATGTTAAAATTTCATCATTATAGACCATTTTGGGAACGTTCGACATGTCCGGAGTCATCGTTTTTCATCCGAAAATTGATTTTTTGGACTGTACCAAAAATTATTCAAAATGTCGATTGGATCGTGCCTCATGTTGAATAACCACTTTTTAAACCCTCACAGTGACCAAAAGTGCCATTTTTACAGAGTTTTGCTTACTCAAAAGTTTCAATTTTGACCCGTTTCAGGCACAAAAATGACTTTAAACACACTTATTTTAGTTGAAAAAGTCATAATTCACATCCAACAGTCATTTAGAGTCAAAAGATTAAATGTTAAAATTTCATCATTATAGACCATTTTGGGAACGTTCGACATGTCCGGAGTCATCGTTTTTCATCCGAAAATCGATTTTTTGGACTGTACCAAAAATGCTTCAAAATGTCAATTGGATCGTGCCTCATGTTGAATAACCCCTTTTTAAACCCTCACAGTGACCAAAAGTGCCATTTTTACAGAGTTTTGCTTACTCAAAAGCTTCAATTTTGACCCGTTTCAGGCACAGAAATGACTTTAAACACACTTATTTTAGTTGAAAAAGTCATAATTCACATCCAACAGTCATTTAGAGTCAAAAGATTAAATGTTAAAATTTCATCATTATAGACCATTTTGGGAACGTTCGACATGTCCGGAGTCATCGTTTTTTCATCCGAAAATTGATTTTTGGGACTGTACCAAAAATGATTCAAAATGTCAATTGGATCGTGCCTCATGTTGAATAACCACTTTTTAAACCCTCACAGTGACCAAAATGGCCATTTTTACAGAGTTCTGCTTACTCAAAAGCTTCAATTTTGACCCGTTTCAGGCACAGAAATGACTTTAAACACACTTATTTTAGTTGAAAAAGTCATAATTCACATCCAACAGTCATTTAGAGTCAAAAGATTAAATGTTAAAATTTCATCATTACAGACCATTTTGGGAACGTTCGACATGTCCGGAGTCATCGTTTTTCATCCGAAAATTGATTTTTTGGACTGTACCAAAAATGATTCAAAATGTCAATTGGATCGTGCCTCATGTTGAATAACCACTTTTTAAACCCTCACAGTGACCAAAAGTGCCATTTTTACAGAGTTTTGCTTACTCAAAAGTTTCAATTTTGACCCGTTTCAGGCACAGAAATGACTTTAAACACACTTATTTTAGTTGAAAAAGTCATAATTCACATCCAACAGTCATTTAGAGTCAAAAGATTAAATGTTAAAATTTCATCATTATAGACCATTTTGGGAACGTTCGGCATGTCCGGAGTCATCGTTTTTCATCCGAAAATTGATTTTTTGGACTGTACCAAAAATGATTCAAAATGTCAATTGGATCATGCCTCATGTTGAATAACCACTTTTTAAACCCTCACAGTGACCAAAATGGCCATTTTTACAGAGTTCTGCTTACTCAAAAGCTTCAATTTTGACCTGTTTCAGGCACAGAAATGACTTTAAACACACTTATTTTAGTTGAAAAAGTCATAATTCACATCCAACAGTCATTTAGAGTCAAAAGATTAAATGTTAAAATTTCATCATTACAGACCATTTTGGGAACGTTCGACATGTCCGGAGTCATCGTGTTTCATCCGAAAATTGATTTTTTGAACTGTACCAAAAATGATTCAAAATGTCAATTGGATCATGCCTCATGTTGAATAACCACTTTTTAAACCCTCACAGTGACCAAAATTGCCATTTTTACAGAGTTTTGCTTACTCAAAAGCTTCAATTTTGACCCGTTTCAGGCACAGAAATGACTTTAAACACACTTATTTTAGTTGAAAAAGTCATAATTCACATCCAACAGTCATTTAGAGTCAAAAGATTAAATGTTAAAATTTCATCATTATAGACCATTTTGGGAACGTTCGACATGTCCGGAGTCATCGTTTTTTCATCCGAAAATTGATTTTTGGAACTGTACCAAAAATGATTCAAAATGTCAATTGGATCGTGCCTCATGTTGAATAACCACTTTTTAAACCCTCACAGTGACCAAAAGTGCCATTTTTACAGAGTTTTGCTTACTCAAAAGCTTCAATTTTGACCCGTTTCAGGCACAGAAATGACTTTAAACACACTTATTTTAGTTGAAAAAGTCATAATTCACATCCAACAGTCATTTAGAGTCAAAAGATTAAATGTTAAAATTTCATCATTATAGACCATTTTGGGAACGTTCGGCATGTCCGGAGTCATCGTTTTTCATCCGAAAATTAATTTTTTGGACTGTACCAAAAATGATTCAAAATGTCAATTGGATCGTGCCTCATGTTGAATAACCACTTTTTAAACCCTCACAGTGACCAAAAGTGCCATTTTTACAGAGTTTTGCTTACTCAAAAGCTTCAATTTTGACCCGTTTCAGGCACAGAAATGACTTTAAACACACTTATTTTAGTTGAAAAAGTCATAATTCACATCCAACAGTCATTTAGAGTCAAAAGATTAAATGTTAAAATTTCATCATTATAGACCATTTTGGGAACGTTCGACATGTCCGGAGTCATCGTTTTTCATCCGAAAATCGATTTTTTGGACTGTACCAAAAATGCTTCAAAATGTCAATTGGATCATGCCTCATGTTGAATAACCACTTTTTAAACCCTCACAGTGACCAAAAGTGCCATTTTTACAGAGTTTTGCTTACTCAAAAGCTTCAATTTTGACCCGTTTCAGGCACAGAAATGACTTAAACACACTTATTTTAGTTGAAAAAGTCATAATTCACATCCAACAGTCATTTAGAGTCAAAAGATTAAATGTTAAAATTTCATCATTATAGACCATTTTGGGAACGTTCGACATGTCTGGAGTCATCGTTTTTTCATCCGAAAATTGATTTTTGGGACTGTACCAAAAATGATTCAAAATGTCAATTGGATCGTGCCTCATGTTGAATAACCACTTTTTAAACCCTCACAGTGACCAAAAGTGCCATTTTTACAGAGTTTTGCTTACTCAAAAGCTTCAATTTTGACCCGTTTCAGGCACAGAAATGACTTTAAACACACTTATTTTAGTTGAAAAAGTCATAATTCACATCCAACAGTCATTTAGAGTCGAAAGATTAAATGTTAAAATTTCATCATTATAGACCATTTTGGGAACGTTCGGCATGTCCGGAGTCATCGTTTTTCATCCGAAAATTGATTTTTTGGACTGTACCAAAAATGATTCAAAATGTCAATTGGATCGTGCCTCATGTTGAATAACCACTTTTTAAACCCTCACAGTGACCAAAAGTGCCATTTTTACAGAGTTTTGCTTACTCAAAAGCTTCAATTTTGACACGTTTCAGGCACAGAAATGACTTTAAAAACACTTATTTTAGTTGAAAAAGTCATAATTCACATCCAACAGTCATTTAGAGTCAAAAGATTAAATGTTAAAATTTCTTCATTATAGACCATTTTGGGAACGTTCGACATGTCCGGAGTCATCGTTTTTCATCCGAAAATTGATTTTTTGGACTGTACCAAAAATGATTCAAAATGTCAATTGGATCATGCTTCATGTTGAATAACCACTTTTTAAACCCTCACAGTGACCAAAATTGCCATTTTTACAGAGTTTTCCTCACTCAAAAGATTCAATTTTGACACGTTTCAGGCACAGAAATGACTTTAAACACACTTATTTTAGTTGAAAAAGTCATAATTCACATCCAACAGTCATTTAGAGTCAAAAGATTAAATGTTAAAATTTCATCATTATAGACCATTTTGGGAACGTTCGACATGTCCGGAGTCATCGTTTTTCATCCGAAAATTGATTTTTGGGACTGTACCAAAAATGATTCAAAATGTCAATTGGATCGTGCCTCATGTTGAATAACCACTTTTTAACCCTTTCGATGCTGATGACGAGCTCAGCTCGTCATCACCCACGGGTGTCGTGTGCTGATGACGAGCTGAGCTCGTCATGGTGCCACTAAAATGGCATTTTCCAGCACAGGGGGGGGAAAACGACCAGCAGCCATGTGGTTAAACCCTCACAGTGACCAAAAGTGCCATTTTTACAGAGTTTTGCTTACTCAAAAGCTTCAATTTTGACCCGTTTCAGGCACAGAAATGACTTTAAACACACTTATTTTAGTTGAAAAAGTCATAATTCACATCCAACAGTCATTTAGAGTCAAAAGATTAAATGTTAAAATTTCATCATTATAGACCATTTTGGGAACGTTCGACATGTCCGGAGTCATCGTTTTTCATCCGAAAATTGATTTTTTGGACTGTACCAAAAATTATTCAAAATGTCGATTGGATCGTGCCTCATGTTGAATAACCACTTTTTAAACCCTCACAGTGACCAAAAGTGCCATTTTTACAGAGTTTTGCTTACTCAAAAGTTTCAATTTTGACCCGTTTCAGGCACAAAAATGACTTTAAACACACTTATTTTAGTTGAAAAAGTCATAATTCACATCCAACAGTCATTTAGAGTCAAAAGATTAAATGTTAAAATTTCATCATTATAGACCATTTTGGGAACGTTCGACATGTCCGGAGTCATCGTTTTTCATCCGAAAATCGATTTTTTGGACTGTACCAAAAATGCTTCAAAATGTCAATTGGATCGTGCCTCATGTTGAATAACCCCTTTTTAAACCCTCACAGTGACCAAAAGTGCCATTTTTACAGAGTTTTGCTTACTCAAAAGCTTCAATTTTGACCCGTTTCAGGCACAGAAATGACTTTAAACACACTTATTTTAGTTGAAAAAGTCATAATTCACATCCAACAGTCATTTAGAGTCAAAAGATTAAATGTTAAAATTTCATCATTATAGACCATTTTGGGAACGTTCGACATGTCCGGAGTCATCGTTTTTTCATCCGAAAATTGATTTTTGGGACTGTACCAAAAATGATTCAAAATGTCAATTGGATCGTGCCTCATGTTGAATAACCACTTTTTAAACCCTCACAGTGACCAAAATGGCCATTTTTACAGAGTTCTGCTTACTCAAAAGCTTCAATTTTGACCCGTTTCAGGCACAGAAATGACTTTAAACACACTTATTTTAGTTGAAAAAGTCATAATTCACATCCAACAGTCATTTAGAGTCAAAAGATTAAATGTTAAAATTTCATCATTACAGACCATTTTGGGAACGTTCGACATGTCCGGAGTCATCGTTTTTCATCCGAAAATTGATTTTTTGGACTGTACCAAAAATGATTCAAAATGTCAATTGGATCGTGCCTCATGTTGAATAACCACTTTTTAAACCCTCACAGTGACCAAAAGTGCCATTTTTACAGAGTTTTGCTTACTCAAAAGTTTCAATTTTGACCCGTTTCAGGCACAGAAATGACTTTAAACACACTTATTTTAGTTGAAAAAGTCATAATTCACATCCAACAGTCATTTAGAGTCAAAAGATTAAATGTTAAAATTTCATCATTATAGACCATTTTGGGAACGTTCGGCATGTCCGGAGTCATCGTTTTTCATCCGAAAATTGATTTTTTGGACTGTACCAAAAATGATTCAAAATGTCAATTGGATCATGCCTCATGTTGAATAACCACTTTTTAAACCCTCACAGTGACCAAAATGGCCATTTTTACAGAGTTCTGCTTACTCAAAAGCTTCAATTTTGACCTGTTTCAGGCACAGAAATGACTTTAAACACACTTATTTTAGTTGAAAAAGTCATAATTCACATCCAACAGTCATTTAGAGTCAAAAGATTAAATGTTAAAATTTCATCATTACAGACCATTTTGGGAACGTTCGACATGTCCGGAGTCATCGTGTTTCATCCGAAAATTGATTTTTTGAACTGTACCAAAAATGATTCAAAATGTCAATTGGATCATGCCTCATGTTGAATAACCACTTTTTAAACCCTCACAGTGACCAAAATTGCCATTTTTACAGAGTTTTGCTTACTCAAAAGCTTCAATTTTGACCCGTTTCAGGCACAGAAATGACTTTAAACACACTTATTTTAGTTGAAAAAGTCATAATTCACATCCAACAGTCATTTAGAGTCAAAAGATTAAATGTTAAAATTTCATCATTATAGACCATTTTGGGAACGTTCGACATGTCCGGAGTCATCGTTTTTTCATCCGAAAATTGATTTTTGGAACTGTACCAAAAATGATTCAAAATGTCAATTGGATCGTGCCTCATGTTGAATAACCACTTTTTAAACCCTCACAGTGACCAAAAGTGCCATTTTTACAGAGTTTTGCTTACTCAAAAGCTTCAATTTTGACCCGTTTCAGGCACAGAAATGACTTTAAACACACTTATTTTAGTTGAAAAAGTCATAATTCACATCCAACAGTCATTTAGAGTCAAAAGATTAAATGTTAAAATTTCATCATTATAGACCATTTTGGGAACGTTCGGCATGTCCGGAGTCATCGTTTTTCATCCGAAAATTAATTTTTTGGACTGTACCAAAAATGATTCAAAATGTCAATTGGATCGTGCCTCATGTTGAATAACCACTTTTTAAACCCTCACAGTGACCAAAAGTGCCATTTTTACAGAGTTTTGCTTACTCAAAAGCTTCAATTTTGACCCGTTTCAGGCACAGAAATGACTTTAAACACACTTATTTTAGTTGAAAAAGTCATAATTCACATCCAACAGTCATTTAGAGTCAAAAGATTAAATGTTAAAATTTCATCATTATAGACCATTTTGGGAACGTTCGACATGTCCGGAGTCATCGTTTTTCATCCGAAAATCGATTTTTTGGACTGTACCAAAAATGCTTCAAAATGTCAATTGGATCATGCCTCATGTTGAATAACCACTTTTTAAACCCTCACAGTGACCAAAAGTGCCATTTTTACAGAGTTTTGCTTACTCAAAAGCTTCAATTTTGACCCGTTTCAGGCACAGAAATGACTTAAACACACTTATTTTAGTTGAAAAAGTCATAATTCACATCCAACAGTCATTTAGAGTCAAAAGATTAAATGTTAAAATTTCATCATTATAGACCATTTTGGGAACGTTCGACATGTCTGGAGTCATCGTTTTTTCATCCGAAAATTGATTTTTGGGACTGTACCAAAAATGATTCAAAATGTCAATTGGATCGTGCCTCATGTTGAATAACCACTTTTTAAACCCTCACAGTGACCAAAAGTGCCATTTTTACAGAGTTTTGCTTACTCAAAAGCTTCAATTTTGACCCGTTTCAGGCACAGAAATGACTTTAAACACACTTATTTTAGTTGAAAAAGTCATAATTCACATCCAACAGTCATTTAGAGTCGAAAGATTAAATGTTAAAATTTCATCATTATAGACCATTTTGGGAACGTTCGGCATGTCCGGAGTCATCGTTTTTCATCCGAAAATTGATTTTTTGGACTGTACCAAAAATGATTCAAAATGTCAATTGGATCGTGCCTCATGTTGAATAACCACTTTTTAAACCCTCACAGTGACCAAAAGTGCCATTTTTACAGAGTTTTGCTTACTCAAAAGCTTCAACTTTGACCCGTTTCAGGCACAGAAATGACTTTAAACACACTTATTTTAGTTGAAAAAGTCATAATTCACATCCAACAGTCATTTAGAGTCAAAAGATTAAATGTTAAAATTTCATCATTATAGATCATTTTGGGAACGTTCGACATGTCCGGAGTCATCGTTTTTCATCCGAAAATCGATTTTTTGGACTGTACCAAAAATGCTTCAAAATGTCAATTGGATCATGCCTCATGTTGAATAACCACTTTTTAAACCCTCACAGTGACCAAAAGTGCCATTTTTACAGAGTTTTGCTTACTCAAAAGCTTCAATTTTGACCCGTTTCAGGCACAGAAATGACTTTAAACACACTTATTTTAGTTGAAAAAGTCATAATTCACATCCAACAGTCATTTAGAGTCAAAAGATTAAATGTTAAAATTTCATCATTATAGACCATTTTGGGAACGTTCGACATGTCCGGAGTCATCGTTTTTTCATCCGAAAATTGATTTTTGGGACTGTACCAAAAATGATTCAAAATGTCAATTGGATCGTGCCTCATGTTGAATAACCACTTTTTAAACCCTCACAGTGACCAAAAGTGCCATTTTTACAGAGTTTTGCTTACTCAAAAGCTTCAATTTTGACCCGTTTCAGGCACAGAAATGACTTTAAACACACTTATTTTAGTTGAAAAAGTCATAATTCACATCCAACAGTCATTTAGAGTCAAAAGATTAAATGTTAAAATTTCATCATTATAGACCATTTTGGGAACGTTCGACATGTCCGGAGTCATCGTTTTTCATCCGAAAATTGATTTTTTGGACTGTACCAAAAATTATTCAAAATGTCGATTGGATCGTGCCTCATGTTGAATAACCACTTTTTAAACCCTCACAGTGACCAAAAGTGCCATTTTTACAGAGTTTTGCTTACTCAAAAGTTTCAATTTTGACCCGTTTCAGGCACAGAAATGACTTTAAACACACTTATTTTAGTTGAAAAAGTCATAATTCACATCCAACAGTCATTTAGAGTCAAAAGATTAAATGTTAAAATTTCATCATTATAGACCATTTTGGGAACGTTCGACATGTCCGGAGTCATCGTTTTTCATCCGAAAATCGATTTTTTGGACTGTACCAAAAATGCTTCAAAATGTCAATTGGATCGTGCCTCATGTTGAATAACCACTTTTTAAACCCTCACAGTGACCAAAAGTGCCATTTTTACAGAGTTTTGCTTACTCAAAAGCTTCAATTTTGACCCGTTTCAGGCACAGAAATGACTTTAAACACACTTATTTTAGTTGAAAAAGTCATAATTCACATCCAACAGTCATTTAGAGTCAAAAGATTAAATGTTAAAATTTCATCATTATAGACCATTTTGGGAACGTTCGACATGTCCGGAGTCATCGTTTTTCATCCGAAAATTGATTTTTTGGACTGTACCAAAAATGCTTTAAAATGTCAATTGGATCATGCCTCATGTTGAATAACCACTTTTTAAACCCTCACAATGACCAAAAGTGCCATTTTTACAGAGTTTTGCTTACTCAAAGCTTCAATTTTGACCCGTTTCAGGCACAGAAATGACTTTAAACACACTTATTTTAGTTGAAAAAGTCATAATTCACATCCAACAGTCATTTAGAGTCAAAAGATTAAATGTTAAAATTTCATCATTATAGACCATTTTGGGAACGTTCGACATGTCCGGAGTCATCGTTTTTTCATCCGAAAATTGATTTTTGGGACTGTACCAAAAAAAGTGATTCAAAATGTCAATTGGATCGTGCCTCATGTTGAATAACCACTTTTTAAACCCTCACAGTGACCAAAAGTGCCATTTTTACAGAGTTTTGCTTACTCAAAAGCTTCAATTTTGACCCGTTTCAGGCACAGAAATGACTTTAAACACACTTATTTTAGTTGAAAAAGTCATAATTCACATCCAACAGTCATTTAGAGTCAAAAGATTAAATGTTAAAATTTCATCATTATAGACCATTTTGGGAACGTTCGGCATGTCCGGAGTCATCGTTTTTCATCCGAAAATTGATTTTTTGGAATGTACCAAAAATGATTCAAAATGTCAATTGGATCGTGCCTCATGTTGAATAACCACTTTTTAAACCCTCACAGTGACCAAAAGTGCCATTTTTACAGAGTTTTGCTTACTCAAAAGTTTCAATTTTGACCCGTTTCAGGCACAGAAATGACTTTAAACACACTTATTTTAGTTGAAAAAGTCATAATTCACATCCAACAGTCATTTAGAGTCAAAAGATTAAATGGTAAAATTTCATCATTATAGACCATTTTGGGAACGTTCGGCATGTCCGGAGTCATCGTTTTTCATCCGAAAATTGATTTTTTGGACTGTACCAAAAATGATTCAAAATGTCAATTGGATCGTGCCTCATGTTGAATAACCACTTTTTAAACCCTCACAGTGACCAAAATGGCCATTTTTACAGAGTTCTGCTTACTCAAAAGCTTCAATTTTGACCCGTTTCAGGCACAGAAATGACTTTAAACATACTTATTTTAGTTGAAAAAGTCATAATTCACATCCAACAGTCATTTAGAGTCAAAAGATTAAATGTTAAAATTTCATCATTACAGGCCATTTTGGAAACGTTCGACATGTCCGGAGTCATCGTTTTTCATCCGAAAATCGATTTTTTGGACTGTACCAAAAATGATTCAAAATGTCAATTGGATCATGCCTCATGTTGAATAACCACTTTTTAAACCCTCACAGTGACCAAAATTGCCATTTTTACAGAGTTTTGCTTACTCAAAAGCTTCAATTTTGACCCGTTTCAGGCACAGAAATGACTTTAAACACACTTATTTTAGTTGAAAAAGTCATAATTCACATCCAACAGTCATTTAGAGTCAAAAGATTAAATGTTAAAATTTCATCATTATAGACCATTTTGGGAACGTTCGACATGTCCGGAGTCATCGTTTTTTCATCCGAAAATTGATTTTTGGGACTGTACCAAAAATGATTCAAAATGTCAATTGGATTGTGCCTCATGTTGAATAACCACTTTTTAAACCCTCACAGTGACCAAAAGTGCCATTTTTACAGAGTTTTGCTTACTCAAAAGCTTCAATTTTGACCCGTTTCAGGCACAGAAATGACTTTAAACACACTTATTTTAGTTGAAAAAGTCATAATTCACATCCAACAGTCATTTAGAGTCAAAAGATTAAATGTTAAAATTTCATCATTATAGACCATTTTGGGAACGTTCGGCATGTCCGGAGTCATCGTTTTTCATCCGAAAATTAATTTTTTGGACTGTACCAAAAATGATTCAAAATGTCAATTGGATCGTGCCTCATGTTGAATAACCACTTTTTAAACCCTCACAGTGACCAAAAGTGCCATTTTTACAGAGTTTTGCTTACTCAAAAGTTATAATTTTGACCCGTTTCAGGCACAGAAATAACTTTAAACACACTTATTTTAGTTGAAAAAGTCATAATTCACATCCAACAGTCATTTAGAGTCAAAAGATTAAATGTTAAAATTTCATCATTATAGACCATTTTGGGAACGTTCGGCATGTCCGGAGTCATTGTTTTTCATCCGAAAATTGATTTTTTGGACTGTACCAAAAATGATTCAAAATGTCAATTGGATCGTGCCTCATGTTGAATAACCACTTTTTAAACCCTCACAGTGACCAAAATGGCCATTTTTACAGAGTTCTGCTTACTCAAAAGCTTCAATTTTGACCCGTTTCAGGCACAGAAATGACTTTAAACACACTTATTTTAGTTGAAAAAGTCATCATTCACATCCAACAGTCATTTAGAGTCAAAAGATTAAATGTTAAAATTTCATCATTACAGACCATTTTGGGAACGTTCGACATGTCCGGAGTCATCGTTTTTCATCCGAAAATTGATTTTTTGGACTGTACCAAAAATGATTCAAAATGTCAATTGGATCGTGCCTCATGTTGAATAACCACTTTTTAAACACTCACGTTGACCAAAATTGCCATTTTTACAGAGTTTTCCTTACTCAAAAGCTTCAATTTTGACCAGTTTCAGTCACAGAAATGACTTTAAACACACTTATTTTAGTTGAAAAAGTCATAATTCACATCCAACAGTCATTTAGAGTCAAAAGATTAAATGTTAAAATTTCATCATTATAGACCATTTTGGGAACGTTCGGCATGTCCGGAGTCATCGTTTTTCATCCGAAAATTGATTTTTTGGACTGTACCAAAAATGATTCAAAATGTCAATTGGATCGTGCCTCATGTTGAATAACCACTTTTTAAACCCTCACAGTGACCAAAATTGCCATTTTTACAGAGTTTTCCTTACTCAAAAGCTTCAATTTAGACACATTTCAGGCACAGAAATGACTTTAAACACACTTATTTTAGTTGAAAAAGTCATAATTCACATCCAACAGTCATTTAGAGTCAAAAGATTAAATGTTAAAATTTCATCATTATAGACCATTTTGGGAACGTTCGACATGTCCGGAGTCATCGTTTTTCA
The DNA here is from genome assembly GCF_964263255.1 of Lissotriton vulgaris. Taxonomy (NCBI): domain Eukaryota; kingdom Metazoa; phylum Chordata; class Amphibia; order Caudata; family Salamandridae; genus Lissotriton; species Lissotriton vulgaris. The sequence continues at coordinate 135,225 of NW_028248002.1, forward strand.
TCCGAAAATCGATTTTTTGGACTGTACCAAAAATGCTTCAAAATGTCAATTGGATCATGCCTCATGTTGAATAACCACTTTTTAAACCCTCACAGTGACCAAAATTGCCATTTTTACAGAGTTTTGGTTACTCAAAAGCTTCAATTTTGACCCGTTTCAGGCACATACATGACTTTAAACACACTTATTTTAGTTGAAAAAGTCATAATTCACACCCAACAGTCATTTAGAGTCAAAAGATTAAATGTTAAAATTTCATCATTACAGACCATTTTGGGAACGTTCGACATGTCCGGAGTCATCGTTTTTCATCCGAAAATCGATTTTTTGGACTGTACCAAAAATGATTCAAAATGTCAATTGGATCATGCCTCATGTTGAATAACCACTTTTTAAACCCTCACAGTGACCAAAATTGCCATTTTTACAGAGTTTTGCTTACTCAAAAGCTTCAATTTTGACCCGTTTCAGGCACAGAAATGACTTTAAACACACTTATTTTAGTTGAAAAAGTCATAATTCACACCCAACAGTCATTTAGAGTCAAAAGATTAAATGTTAAAATTTCATCATTATAGACCATTTTGGGAACGTTCGACATGTCCGGAGTCATCGTTTTTCATCCGAAAATTGATTTTTTTGACTGTACCAAAAATGATTCAAAATGTCAATTGGATCGTGCCTCATGTTGAATAACCACTTTTTAAACACTCACGTTGACCAAAATTGCCATTTTTACAGAGTTTTCCTTACTCAAAAGCTTCAATTTTGACCAGTTTCAGTCACAGAAATGACTTTAAACACACTTATTTTAGTTGAAAAAGTCATAATTCACATCCAACAGTCATTTAGAGTCAAAAGATTAAATGTTAAAATTTCATCATTATAGACCATTTTGGGAACGTTCGGCATGTCCGGAGTCATCGTTTTTCATCCGAAAATTGATTTTTTGGACTGTACCAAAAATGATTCAAAATGTCAATTGGATCGTGCCTCATGTTGAATAACCACTTTTTAAACACTCACGTTGACCAAAATTGCCATTTTTACAGAGTTTTCCTTACTCAAAAGCTTCAATTTTGACCAGTTTCAGTCACAGAAATGACTTTAAACACACTTATTTTAGTTGAAAAAGTCATAATTCACATCCAACAGTCATTTAGAGTCAAAAGATTAAATGTTAAAATTTCATCATTATAGACCATTTTGGGAACGTTCGGCATGTCCGGAGTCATCGTTTTTCATCCGAAAATTGATTTTTTGGACTGTACCAAAAATGATTCAAAATGTCAATTGGATCGTGCCTCATGTTGAATAACCACTTTTTAAACCCTCACAGTGACCAAAAGTGCCATTTTTACAGAGTTTTGCTTACTCAAAAGTTTCAATTTTGACCCGTTTCAGGCACAGAAATGACTTTAAACACACTTATTTTAGTTGAAAAAGTCATAATTCACATCCAACAGTCATTTAGAGTCAAAAGATTAAATGTTAAAATTTCATCATTATAGACCATTTTGGGAACGTTCGACATGTCCGGAGTCATCGTTTTTTCATCCGAAAATAGATTTTTTGGACTGTACCAAAAATTATTCAAAATGTCAATTGGATCGTGCCTCATGTTGAATAACCACTTTTTAAACCCTCACAGTGACCAAAAGTGCCATTTTTACAGACTTTTGCTTACTCAAAAGTTTCAATTTTGACCCGTTTCAGGCACAGAAATGACTTTAAACACACTTATTTTAGTTGAAAAAGTCATAATTCACATCCAACAGTCATTTAGAGTCAAAAGATTAAATGTTAAAATTTCATCATTATTGACCATTTTGGGAACGTTCGACATGTCCGGAGTCATCGTTTTTCATCCGAAAATTGATTTTTGGGACTGTACCAAAAATGATTCAAAATGTCAATTGGATCGTGCCTCATGTTGAATAACCACTTTTTAAACCCTCACAGTGACCCAAAGTGCCATTTTTACAGAGTTTTGCTTACTCAAAAGCTTCAATTTTGACCCGTTTCAGGCACAGAAATGACTTTAAACACACTTATTTTAGTTGAAAAAGTCATAATTCACACCCAACAGTCATTTAGAGTCAAAAGATTAAATGTTAAAATTTCATCATTATAGACCATTTTGGGAACGTTCGACATGTCCGGAGTCATCGTTTTTCATCCGAAAATTGATTTTTTTGACTGTACCAAAAATGATTCAAAATGTCAATTGGATCGTGCCTCATGTTGAATAACCACTTTTTAAACACTCACGTTGACCAAAATTGCCATTTTTACAGAGTTTTCCTTACTCAAAAGCTTCAATTTTGACCAGTTTCAGTCACAGAAATGACTTTAAACACACTTATTTTAGTTGAAAAAGTCATAATTCACATCCAACAGTCATTTAGAGTCAAAAGATTAAATGTTAAAATTTCATCATTATAGACCATTTTGGGAACGTTCGGCATGTCCGGAGTCATCGTTTTTCATCCGAAAATTGATTTTTTGAACTGTACCAAAAATGATTCAAAATGTCAATTGGATCGTGCCTCATGTTGAATAACCACTTTTTAAACCCTCACAGTGACCAAAATTGCCATTTTTACAGAGTTTTCCTTAGTCAAAAGCTTCAATTTAGACACATTTCAGGCACAGAAATGACTTTAAACACACTTATTTTAGTTGAAAAAGTCATAATTCACATCCAACAGTCATTTAGAGTCAAAAGATTAAATGTTAAAATTTCATCATTATAGACCATTTTGGGAACGTTCGACATGTCCGGAGTCATCGTTTTTTCATCCGAAAATTGATTTTTGGGACTGTACCAAAAATGATTCAAAATGTCAATTGGATCGTGCCTCATGTTGAATAACCACTTTTTAAACCCTCACAGTGACCAAAAGTGCCATTTTTACAGAGTTTTGCTTACTCAAAAGCTTAAATTTTGACCCGTTTCAGGCACAGAAATGACTTTAAACACACTTATTTTAGTTGAAAAAGTCATAATTCACATCCAACAGTCATTTAGAGTCAAAAGATTAAATGTTAAAATTTCATCATTATAGACCATTTTGGGAACGTTCGGCATGTCCGGAGTCATCGTTTTTCATCCGAAAATTGATTTTTTGGACTGTACCAAAAATGATTCAAAATGTCAATTGGATCGTGCCTCATGTTGAATAACCACTTTTTAAACCCTCACAGTGACCAAAATTGCCATTTTTACAGAGTTCTGCTTACTCAAAAGCTTCAATTTTGACCCGTTTCAGGCACAGAAATGACTTTAAACACACTTATTTTAGTTGAAAAAGTCATAATTCACATCCAACAGTCATTTAGAGTCAAAAGATTAAATGTTAAAATTTCATCATTACAGACCATTTTGGGAACGTTCGACATGCCCGGAGTCATCGTTTTTCATCCGAAAATCGATTTTTTGGACTGTACCAAAAATGCTTCAAAATGTCAATTGGATCATGCCTCATGTTGAATAACCACTTTTTAAACCCTCACAGTGACCAAAATTGCCATTTTTACAGAGTTTTGGTTACTCAAAAGCTTCAATTTTGACCCGTTTCAGGCACATAAATGACTTTAAACACACTTATTTTAGTTGAAAAAGTCATAATTCACACCCAACAGTCATTTAGAGTCAAAAGATTAAATGTTAAAATTTCATCATTATAGACCATTTTGGGAACGTTCGACATGTCCGGAGTCATCGTTTTTCATCCGAAAATTGATTTTTTTGACTGTACCAAAAATGATTCAAAATGTCAATTGGATCGTGCCTCATGTTGAATAACCACTTTTTAAACACTCACGTTGACCAAAATTGCCATTTTTACAGAGTTTTCCTTACTCAAAAGCTTCAATTTTGACCAGTTTCAGTCACAGAAATGACTTTAAACACACTTATTTTAGTTGAAAAAGTCATAATTCACATCCAACAGTCATTTAGAGTCAAAAGATTAAATGTTAAAATTTCATCATTATAGACCATTTTGGGAACGTTCGACATGTCCGGAGTCATCGTTTTTTCATCCGAAAATTGATTTTTGGGACTGTACCAAAAATGATTCAAAATGTCAATTGGATCGTGCCTCATGTTGAATAACCACTTTTTAAACCCTCACAGTGACCAAAAGTGCCATTTTTACAGAGTTTTGCTTACTCAAAAGCTTAAATTTTGACCCGTTTCAGGCACAGAAATGACTTTAAACACACTTATTTTAGTTGAAAAAGTCATAATTCACATCCAACAGTCATTTAGAGTCAAAAGATTAAATGTTAAAATTTCATCATTATAGACCATTTTGGGAACGTTCGGCATGTCCGGAGTCATCGTTTTTCATCCGAAAATTGATTTTTTGGACTGTATCAAAAATGATTCAAAATGTCAATTGGATCGTGCCTCATGTTGAATAACCACTTTTTAAACCCTCACAGTGACCAAAAGTACCATTTTTACAGAGTTTTGCTTACTCAAAAGTTTCAATTTTGACCCGTTTCAGGCACAGAAATGACTTTAAACACACTTATTTTAGTTGAAAAAGTCATAATTCACATCCAACAGTCATTTAGAGTCAAAAGATTAAATGTTAAAATTTCATCATTATAGACCATTTTGGGAACGTTCGGCATGTCTGGAGTCATCGTTTTTCATCCGAAAATTGATTTTTTGGACTGTACCAAAAATGATTCAAAATGTCAATTGGATCGTGCCTCATGTTGAATAACCACTTTTTAAACCCTCACAGTGACCAAAATGGCCATTTTTACAGAGTTCTGCTTACTCAAAAGCTTCAATTTTGACCCGTTTCAGGCACAGAAATGACTTTAAACACACTTATTTTAGTTGAAAAAGTCATAATTCACATCCAACAGTCATTTAGAGTCAAAAGATTAAATGTTAAAATTTCATCATTACAGACCATTTTGGGAACGTTCGACATGTCCGGAGTCATCGTTTTTCATCCGAAAATCGATTTTTTGGACTGTACCAAAAATGCTTCAAAATGTCAATTGGATCATGCCTCATGTTGAATAACCACTTTTTAAACCCTCACAGTGACCAAAATTGCCATTTTTACAGAGTTTTGCTTACTCAAAAGCTTCAATTTTGACCCGTTTCAGGCACAGAAATGACTTTAAACACACTTATTTTAGTTGAAAAAGTCATAATTCACACCCAACAGTCATTTAGAGTCAAAAGATTAAATGTTAAAATTTCATCATTATAGACCATTTTGGGAACGTTCGACATGTCCGGAGTCATCGTTTTTCATCCGAAAATTGATTTTTTTGACTGTACCAAAAATGATTCAAAATGTCAATTGGATCGTGCCTCATGTTGAATAACCACTTTTTAAACACTCACGTTGACCAAAATTGCCATTTTTACAGAGTTTTCCTTACTCAAAAGCTTCAATTTTGACCAGTTTCAGTCACAGAAATGACTTTAAACACACTTATTTTAGTTGAAAAAGTCATAATTCACATCCAACAGTCATTTAGAGCCAAAAGATTAAATGTTAAAATTTCATCATTATAGACCATTTTGGGAACGTTCGGCATGTCCGGAGTCATCGTTTTTCATCCGAAAATTGATTTTTTGGACTGTACCAAAAATGATTCAAAATGTCGATTGGATCGTGCCTCATGTTGAATAACCACTTTTTAAACCCTCACAGTGACCAAAAGTGCCATTTTTACAGAGTTTTGCTTACTCAAAAGCTTCAATTTTGACCCGTTTCAGGCACAGAAATGACTTTAAACACACTTATTTTAGTTGAAAAAGTCATAATTCACATCCATCAGTCATTTAGAGTCAAAAGATTAAATGTTAAAATTTCATCATTATAGACCATTTTGGGAACGTTCGACATGTCCGGAGTCATCGTTTTTTCATCCGAAAATTGATTTTTGGGACTGTACCAAAAATGATTCAAAATGTCAATTGGATCGTGCCTCATGTTGAATAACCACTTTTTGAACCCTCACAGTGACCAAAAGAGCCATTTTTACAGAGTTTTGCTTACTCAAAAACTTCAATTTTGACCCGTTTCAGGCACAGAAATGACTTTAAACACACTTATTTTAGTTGAAAAAGTCATAATTCACATCCAACAGTCATTTAGAGTCAAAAGATTAAATGTTAAAATTTCATCATTATAGACCGTTTTGGGAACGTTCGGCATGTCCGGAGTCATCGTTTTTCATCCGAAAATTAATTTTTTGGACTGTACCAAAAATGATTCAAAATGTCAATTGGATCGTGCCTCATGTTGAATAACCACTTTTTAAACCCTCACAGTGACCAAAAGTGCCATTTTTACAGAGTTTTGCTTACTCAAAAGTTTCAGATTTGACCCGTTTCAGGCACAGAAATGACTTTAAACACACTTATTTTAGTTGAAAAAGTCATAATTCACATCCAACAGTCATTTAGAGTCAAAAGATTAAATGTTAAAATTTCATCATTATAGACCGTTTTGGGAACGTTCGGCATGTCCGGAGTCATCGTTTTTCATCCGAAAATTAATTTTTTGGACTGTACCAAAAATGATTCAAAATGTCAATTGGATCGTGCCTCATGTTGAATAACCACTTTTTAAACCCTCACAGTGACCAAAAGTGCCATTTTTACAGAGTTTTGCTTACTCAAAAGTTTCAGATTTGACCCGTTTCAGGCACAGAAATGACTTTAAACACACTTATTTTAGTTGAAAAAGTCATAATTCACATCCAACAGTCATTTAGAGTCAAAAGATTAAATGTTAAAATTTCATCATTATAGACCATTTTGGGAACGTTCGGCATGTCCGGAGTCATCGTTTTTCATCCGAAAATTGATTTTTTGGACTGTACCAAAAACGATTCAAAATGTCAATTGGATCGTGCCTCATGTTGAATAACCACTTTTTAAACCCTCACAGTGACCAAAATGGCCATTTTTACAGAGTTCTGCTTACTCAAAAGCTTCAATTTTGACCCGTTTCAGGCACAGAAATGACTTTAAACACACTTATTTTAGTTGAAAAAGTCATAATTCACATCCAACAGTCATTTAGAGTCAAAAGATTAAATGTTAAAATTTCATCATTACAGACCATTTTGGGAACGTTCGACATGTCCGGAGTCATCGTTTTTCATCCGAAAATCGATTTTTTGGACTGTACCAAAAATGATTCAAAATGTCAATTGGATCATGCCTCATGTTGAATAACCACTTTTTAAACCCTCACAGTGACCAAAATTGCCATTTTTACAGAGTTTTGCTTACTCAAAAGCTTCAATTTTGACCCGTTTCAGGCACAGAAATGACTTTAAACACACTTATTTTAGTTGAAAAAGTCATAATTCACACCCAACAGTCATTTAGAGTCAAAAGATTAAATGTTAAAATTTCATCATTATAGACCATTTTGGGAACGTTCGACATGTCCGGAGTCATCGTTTTTCATCCGAAAATTGATTTTTTTGACTGTACCAAAAATGATTCAAAATGTCAATTGGATCGTGCCTCATGTTGAATAACCACTTTTTAAACACTCACGTTGACCAAAATTGCCATTTTTACAGAGTTTTCCTTACTCAAAAGCTTCAATTTTGACCAGTTTCAGTCACAGAAATGACTTTAAACACACTTATTTTAGTTGAAAAAGTCATAATTCACATCCAACAGTCATTTAGAGTCAAAAGATTAAATGTTAAAATTTCATCATTATAGACCATTTTGGGAACGTTCGGCATGTCCGGAGTCATCGTTTTTCATCCGAAAATTGATTTTTTGGACTGTACCAAAAATGATTCAAAATGTCAATTGGATCGTGCCTCATGTTGAATAACCACTTTTTAAACACTCACGTTGACCAAAATTGCCATTTTTACAGAGTTTTCCTTACTCAAAAGCTTCAATTTTGACCAGTTTCAGTCACAGAAATGACTTTAAACACACTTATTTTAGTTGAAAAAGTCATAATTCACATCCAACAGTCATTTAGAGTCAAAAGATTAAATGTTAAAATTTCATCATTATAGACCATTTTGGGAACGTTCGGCATGTCCGGAGTCATCGTTTTTCATCCGAAAATTGATTTTTTGGACTGTACCAAAAATGATTCAAAATGTCAATTGGATCGTGCCTCATGTTGAATAACCACTTTTTAAACCCTCACAGTGACCAAAAGTGCCATTTTTACAGAGTTTTGCTTACTCAAAAGTTTCAATTTTGACCCGTTTCAGGCACAGAAATGACTTTAAACACACTTATTTTAGTTGAAAAAGTCATAATTCACATCCAACAGTCATTTAGAGTCAAAAGATTAAATGTTAAAATTTCATCATTATAGACCATTTTGGGAACGTTCGACATGTCCGGAGTCATCGTTTTTTCATCCGAAAATAGATTTTTTGGACTGTACCAAAAATTATTCAAAATGTCAATTGGATCGTGCCTCATGTTGAATAACCACTTTTTAAACCCTCACAGTGACCAAAAGTGCCATTTTTACAGACTTTTGCTTACTCAAAAGTTTCAATTTTGACCCGTTTCAGGCACAGAAATGACTTTAAACACACTTATTTTAGTTGAAAAAGTCATAATTCACATCCAACAGTCATTTAGAGTCAAAAGATTAAATGTTAAAATTTCATCATTATAGACCATTTTGGGAACGTTCGGCATGTCCGGAGTCATCGTTTTTCATCCGAAAATTGATTTTTTGGACTGTACCAAAAATGATTCAAAATGTCAATTGGATCGTGCCTCATGTTGAATAACCACTTTTTAAACCCTCACAGTGACCAAAATTGCCATTTTTACAGAGTTTTCCTTACTCAAAAGCTTCAATTTAGACACATTTCAGGCACAGAAATGACTTTAAACACACTTATTTTAGTTGAAAAAGTCATAATTCACATCCAACAGTCATTTAGAGTCAAAAGATTAAATGTTAAAATTTCATCATTATAGACCATTTTGGGAACGTTCGACATGTCCGGAGTCATCGTTTTTCATCCGAAAATCGATTTTTTGGACTGTACCAAAAATGCTTCAAAATGTCAATTGGATCATGCCTCATGTTGAATAACCACTTTTTAAACCCTCACAGTGACCAAAATTGCCATTTTTACAGAGTTTTGGTTACTCAAAAGCTTCAATTTTGACCCGTTTCAGGCACATACATGACTTTAAACACACTTATTTTAGTTGAAAAAGTCATAATTCACACCCAACAGTCATTTAGAGTCAAAAGATTAAATGTTAAAATTTCATCATTACAGACCATTTTGGGAACGTTCGACATGTCCGGAGTCATCGTTTTTCATCCGAAAATCGATTTTTTGGACTGTACCAAAAATGATTCAAAATGTCAATTGGATCATGCCTCATGTTGAATAACCACTTTTTAAACCCTCACAGTGACCAAAATTGCCATTTTTACAGAGTTTTGCTTACTCAAAAGCTTCAATTTTGACCCGTTTCAGGCACAGAAATGACTTTAAACACACTTATTTTAGTTGAAAAAGTCATAATTCACACCCAACAGTCATTTAGAGTCAAAAGATTAAATGTTAAAATTTCATCATTATAGACCATTTTGGGAACGTTCGACATGTCCGGAGTCATCGTTTTTCATCCGAAAATTGATTTTTTTGACTGTACCAAAAATGATTCAAAATGTCAATTGGATCGTGCCTCATGTTGAATAACCACTTTTTAAACACTCACGTTGACCAAAATTGCCATTTTTACAGAGTTTTCCTTACTCAAAAGCTTCAATTTTGACCAGTTTCAGTCACAGAAATGACTTTAAACACACTTATTTTAGTTGAAAAAGTCATAATTCACATCCAACAGTCATTTAGAGTCAAAAGATTAAATGTTAAAATTTCATCATTATAGACCATTTTGGGAACGTTCGGCATGTCCGGAGTCATCGTTTTTCATCCGAAAATTGATTTTTTGGACTGTACCAAAAATGATTCAAAATGTCAATTGGATCGTGCCTCATGTTGAATAACCACTTTTTAAACACTCACGTTGACCAAAATTGCCATTTTTACAGAGTTTTCCTTACTCAAAAGCTTCAATTTTGACCAGTTTCAGTCACAGAAATGACTTTAAACACACTTATTTTAGTTGAAAAAGTCATAATTCACATCCAACAGTCATTTAGAGTCAAAAGATTAAATGTTAAAATTTCATCATTATAGACCATTTTGGGAACGTTCGGCATGTCCGGAGTCATCGTTTTTCATCCGAAAATTGATTTTTTGGACTGTACCAAAAATGATTCAAAATGTCAATTGGATCGTGCCTCATGTTGAATAACCACTTTTTAAACCCTCACAGTGACCAAAAGTGCCATTTTTACAGAGTTTTGCTTACTCAAAAGTTTCAATTTTGACCCGTTTCAGGCACAGAAATGACTTTAAACACACTTATTTTAGTTGAAAAAGTCATAATTCACATCCAACAGTCATTTAGAGTCAAAAGATTAAATGTTAAAATTTCATCATTATAGACCATTTTGGGAACGTTCGACATGTCCGGAGTCATCGTTTTTTCATCCGAAAATAGATTTTTTGGACTGTACCAAAAATTATTCAAAATGTCAATTGGATCGTGCCTCATGTTGAATAACCACTTTTTAAACCCTCACAGTGACCAAAAGTGCCATTTTTACAGACTTTTGCTTACTCAAAAGTTTCAATTTTGACCCGTTTCAGGCACAGAAATGACTTTAAACACACTTATTTTAGTTGAAAAAGTCATAATTCACATCCAACAGTCATTTAGAGTCAAAAGATTAAATGTTAAAATTTCATCATTATTGACCATTTTGGGAACGTTCGACATGTCCGGAGTCATCGTTTTTCATCCGAAAATTGATTTTTGGGACTGTACCAAAAATGATTCAAAATGTCAATTGGATCGTGCCTCATGTTGAATAACCACTTTTTAAACCCTCACAGTGACCCAAAGTGCCATTTTTACAGAGTTTTGCTTACTCAAAAGCTTCAATTTTGACCCGTTTCAGGCACAGAAATGACTTTAAACACACTTATTTTAGTTGAAAAAGTCATAATTCACACCCAACAGTCATTTAGAGTCAAAAGATTAAATGTTAAAATTTCATCATTATAGACCATTTTGGGAACGTTCGACATGTCCGGAGTCATCGTTTTTCATCCGAAAATTGATTTTTTTGACTGTACCAAAAATGATTCAAAATGTCAATTGGATCGTGCCTCATGTTGAATAACCACTTTTTAAACACTCACGTTGACCAAAATTGCCATTTTTACAGAGTTTTCCTTACTCAAAAGCTTCAATTTTGACCAGTTTCAGTCACAGAAATGACTTTAAACACACTTATTTTAGTTGAAAAAGTCATAATTCACATCCAACAGTCATTTAGAGTCAAAAGATTAAATGTTAAAATTTCATCATTATAGACCATTTTGGGAACGTTCGGCATGTCCGGAGTCATCGTTTTTCATCCGAAAATTGATTTTTTGAACTGTACCAAAAATGATTCAAAATGTCAATTGGATCGTGCCTCATGTTGAATAACCACTTTTTAAACCCTCACAGTGACCAAAATTGCCATTTTTACAGAGTTTTCCTTAGTCAAAAGCTTCAATTTAGACACATTTCAGGCACAGAAATGACTTTAAACACACTTATTTTAGTTGAAAAAGTCATAATTCACATCCAACAGTCATTTAGAGTCAAAAGATATTAAATGTTAAAATTTCATCATTATAGACCATTTTGGGAACGTTCGACATGTCCGGAGTCATCGTTTTTTCATCCGAAAATTGATTTTTGGGACTGTACCAAAATGATTCAAAATGTCAATTGGATCGTGCCTCATGTTGAATAACCACTTTTTAAACCCTCACAGTGACCAAAAGTGCCATTTTACAGAGTTTTGCTTACTCAAAAGCTTAAATTTTGACCCGTTTCAGGCACAGAAATGACTTTAAACACACTTATTTTAGTTGAAAAAGTCATAATTCACATCCAACAGTCATTTAGAGTCAAAAGATTAAATGTTAAAATTTCATCATTATAGACCATTTTGGGAACGTTCGGCATGTCCGGAGTCATCGTTTTTCATCCGAAAATTGATTTTTTGGACTGTACCAAAAATGATTCAAAATGTCAATTGGATCGTGCCTCATGTTGAATAACCACTTTTTAAACCCTCACAGTGACCAAAATTGCCATTTTTACAGAGTTCTGCTTACTCAAAAGCTTCAATTTTGACCCGTTTCAGGCACAGAAATGACTTTAAACACACTTATTTTAGTTGAAAAAGTCATAATTCACATCCAACAGTCATTTAGAGTCAAAAGATTAAATGTTAAAATTTCATCATTACAGACCATTTTGGGAACGTTCGACATGCCCGGAGTCATCGTTTTTCATCCGAAAATCGATTTTTTTGGACTGTACCAAAAATGCTTCAAAATGTCAATTGGATCATGCCTCATGTTGAATAACCACTTTTTAAACCCTCACAGTGACCAAAATTGCCATTTTTACAGAGTTTTGGTTACTCAAAAGCTTCAATTTTGACCCGTTTCAGGCACATAAATGACTTTAAAACACACTTATTTTAGTTGAAAAAGTCATAATTCACACCCAACAGTCATTAGAGTCAAAAGATTAAATGTTAAAATTTCATCATTATAGACCATTTTGGGAACGTTCGACATGTCCGGAGTCATCGTTTTTCATCCGAAAATTGATTTTTTTGACTGTACCAAAAATGATTCAAAATGTCAATTGGATCGTGCCTCATGTTGAATAACCACTTTTTAAACACTCACGTTGACCAAAATTGCCATTTTTACAGAGTTTTCCTTACTCAAAAGCTTCAATTTTGACCAGTTTCAGTCACAGAAATGACTTTAAACACACTTATTTTAGTTGAAAAAGTCATAATTCACATCCAACAGTCATTTAGAGTCAAAAGATTAAATGTTAAAATTTTCATCATTATAGACCATTTTGGGAACGTTCGACATGTCCGGAGTCATCGTTTTTTCATCCGAAAATTGATTTTTGGGACTGTACCAAAAATGATTCAAAATGTCAATTGGATCGTGCCTCATGTTGAATAACCACTTTTTAAACCCTCACAGTGACCAAAAAGTGCCATTTTTACAGAGTTTTGCTTACTCAAAAGCTTAAATTTTGACCCGTTTCAGGCACAGAAATGACTTTAAACACACTTATTTTAGTTGAAAAAGTCATAATTCACATCCAACAGTCATTTAGAGTCAAAAGATTAAATGTTAAAATTTCATCATTATAGACCATTTTGGGAACGTTCGGCATGTCCGGAGTCATCGTTTTTCATCCGAAAATTGATTTTTTGGGACTGTATCAAAAATGATTCAAAATGTCAATTGGATCGTGCCTCATGTTGAATAACCACTTTTTAAACCCTCACAGTGACCAAAAGTACCATTTTTACAGAGTTTTGCTTACTCAAAAGTTTCAATTTTGACCCGTTTCAGGCACAGAAATGACTTTAAACACACTTATTTTAGTTGAAAAAGTCATAATTCACATCCAACAGTCATTTAGAGTCAAAAAGATTAAATGTTAAAATTTCATCATTATAGACCATTTTGGGAACGTTCGGCATGTCTGGAGTCATCGTTTTTCATCCGAAAATTGATTTTTTGGACTGTACCAAAAATGATTCAAAATGTCAATTGGATCGTGCCTCATGTTGAATAACCACTTTTTAACCCTCACAGTGACCAAAATGGCCATTTTTACAGAGTTCTGCTTACTCAAAAGCTTCAATTTTGACCCGTTTCAGGCACAGAAATGACTTTAAACACACTTATTTTAGTTGAAAAAGTCATAATTCACATCCAACAGTCATTTAGAGTCAAAAGATTAAATGTTAAAATTTCATCATTACAGACCATTTTGGGAACGTTCGACATGTCCGGAGTCATCGTTTTTCATCCGAAAATCGATTTTTTGGACTGTACCAAAATGCTTCAAAATGTCAATTGGATCATGCCTCATGTTGAATAACCACTTTTTAAACCCTCACAGTGACCAAAATTGCCATTTTTACAGAGTTTTGCTTACTCAAAAGCTTCAATTTTGACCCGTTTCAGGCACAGAAATGACTTTAAAAACACACTTATTTTAGTTGAAAAAGTCATAATTCACACCCAACAGTCATTTAGAGTCAAAAGATTAAATGTTAAAATTTCATCATTATAGACCATTTTGGGAACGTTCGACATGTCCGGAGTCATCGTTTTTCATCCGAAAATTGATTTTTTTGACTGTACCAAAAATGATTCAAAATGTCAATTGGATCGTGCCTCATGTTGAATAACCACTTTTTAAACACTCACGTTGACCAAAATTGCCATTTTTACAGAGTTTTCCTTACTCAAAAGCTTCAATTTTGACCAGTTTCAGTCACAGAAATGACTTTAAACACACTTATTTTAGTTGAAAAAGTCATAATTCACATCCAACAGTCATTTAGAGCCAAAAGATTAAATGTTAAAATTTCATCATTATAGACCATTTTGGGAACGTTCGGCATGTCCGGAGTCATCGTTTTTCATCCGAAAATTGATTTTTTGGACTGTACCAAAAATGATTCAAAATGTCGATTGGATCGTGCCTCATGTTGAATAACCACTTTTTAAACCCTCACAGTGACCAAAAGTGCCATTTTTACAGAGTTTTGCTTACTCAAAAGCTTCAATTTTGACCCGTTTCAGGCACAGAAATGACTTTAAACACACTTATTTTAGTTGAAAAAGTCATAATTCACATCCATCAGTCATTTAGAGTCAAAAGATTAAATGTTAAAATTTCATCATTATAGACCATTTTGGGAACGTTCGACATGTCCGGAGTCATCGTTTTTTCATCCGAAAATTGATTTTTGGGACTGTACCAAAAATGATTCAAAATGTCAATTGGATCGTGCCTCATGTTGAATAACCACTTTTTGAACCCTCACAGTGACCAAAAGAGCCATTTTTACAGAGTTTTGCTTACTCAAAAACTTCAATTTTGACCCGTTTCAGGCACAGAAATGACTTTAAACACACTTATTTTAGTTGAAAAAGTCATAATTCACATCCAACAGTCATTTAGAGTCAAAAGATTAAATGTTAAAATTTCATCATTATAGACCGTTTTGGGAACGTTCGGCATGTCCGGAGTCATCGTTTTTCATCCGAAAATTTAATTTTTTGGACTGTACCAAAAATGATTCAAAATGTCAATTGGATCGTGCCTCATGTTGAATAACCACTTTTTAAACCCTCACAGTGACCAAAAGTGCCATTTTTACAGAGTTTTGCTTACTCAAAAGTTTCAGATTTGACCCGTTTCAGGCACAGAAATGACTTTAAACACACTTATTTTAGTTGAAAAAGTCATAATTCACATCCAACAGTCATTTAGAGTCAAAAGATTAAATGTTAAAATTTCATCATTATAGACCGTTTTGGGAACGTTCGGCATGTCCGGAGTCATCGTTTTTCATCCGAAAATTAATTTTTTGGACTGTACCAAAAATGATTCAAAATGTCAATTGGATCGTGCCTCATGTTGAATAACCACTTTTTAAACCCTCACAGTGACCAAAAGTGCCATTTTTACAGAGTTTTGCTTACTCAAAAGTTTCAGATTTGACCCGTTTCAGGCACAGAAATGACTTTAAACACACTTATTTTAGTTGAAAAAGTCATAATTCACATCCAACAGTCATTTAGAGTCAAAAGATTAAATGTTAAAATTTCATCATTATAGACCATTTTGGGAACGTTCGGCATGTCCGGAGTCATCGTTTTTCATCCGAAAATTGATTTTTTGGACTGTACCAAAAACGATTCAAAATGTCAATTGGATCGTGCCTCATGTTGAATAACCACTTTTTAAACCCTCACAGTGACCAAAATGGCCATTTTTACAGAGTTCTGCTTACTCAAAAGCTTCAATTTTGACCCGTTTCAGGCACAGAAATGACTTTAAACACACTTATTTTAGTTGAAAAAGTCATAATTCACATCCAACAGTCATTTAGAGTCAAAAGATTAAATGTTAAAATTTCATCATTACAGACCATTTTGGGAACGTTCGACATGTCCGGAGTCATCGTTTTTCATCCGAAAATCGATTTTTTGGACTGTACCAAAAATGATTCAAAATGTCAATTGGATCATGCCTCATGTTGAATAACCACTTTTTAAACCCTCACAGTGACCAAAATTGCCATTTTTACAGAGTTTTGCTTACTCAAAAGCTTCAATTTTGACCCGTTTCAGGCACAGAAATGACTTTAAAACACACTTATTTTAGTTGAAAAAGTCATAATTCACACCCAACAGTCATTTAGAGTCAAAAGATTAAATGTTAAAATTTCATCATTATAGACCATTTTGGGAACGTTCGACATGTCCGGAGTCATCGTTTTTCATCCGAAAATTGATTTTTTTGACTGTACCAAAAATGATTCAAAATGTCAATTGGATCGTGCCTCATGTTGAATAACCACTTTTTAAACACTCACGTTGACCAAAATTGCCATTTTTACAGAGTTTTCCTTACTCAAAAGCTTCAATTTTGACCAGTTTCAGTCACAGAAATGACTTTAAAACACACTTATTTTAGTTGAAAAAGTCATAATTCACATCCAACAGTCATTTAGAGTCAAAAGATTAAATGTTAAAATTTCATCATTATAGACCATTTTGGGAACGTTCGGCATGTCCGGAGTCATCGTTTTTCATCCGAAAATTGATTTTTTGGACTGTACCAAAAATGATTCAAAATGTCAATTGGATCGTGCCTCATGTTGAATAACCACTTTTTAAACACTCACGTTGACCAAAATTGCCATTTTTACAGAGTTTTCCTTACTCAAAAGCTTCAATTTTGACCAGTTTCAGTCACAGAAATGACTTTTAAAACACACTTATTTTAGTTGAAAAAGTCATAATTCACATCCAACAGTCATTTAGAGTCAAAAGATTAAATGTTAAAATTTCATCATTATAGACCATTTTGGGAACGTTCGGCATGTCCGGAGTCATCGTTTTTCATCCGAAAATTGATTTTTTGAACTGTACCAAAAATGATTCAAAATGTCAATTGGATCGTGCCTCATGTTGAATAACCACTTTTTTAAACCCTCACAGTGACCAAAATTGCCATTTTTACAGAGTTTTCCTTAGTCAAAAGCTTCAATTTAGACACATTTCAGGCACAGAAATGACTTTAAACACACTTATTTTAGTTGAAAAAGTCATAATTCACATCCAACAGTCATTTAGAGTCAAAAGATTAAATGTTAAAATTTCATCATTATAGACCATTTTGGGAACGTTCGACATGTCCGGAGTCATCGTTTTTTTCATCCGAAAATTGATTTTTGGACTGTACCAAAAATGATTCAAAATGTCAATTGGATCGTGCCTCATGTTGAATAACCACTTTTTTAAACCCTCACAGTGACCAAAAGTGCCATTTTTACAGAGTTTTGCTTACTCAAAAGCTTAAATTTTGACCCGTTTCAGGCACAGAAATGACTTTAAAACACACTTATTTTAGTTGAAAAAGTCATAATTCACATCCAACAGTCATTTAGAGTCAAAAGATTAAATGTTAAAATTTCATCATTATAGACCATTTTGGGAACGTTCGGCATGTCCGGAGTCATCGTTTTTCATCCGAAAATTGATTTTTTGGACTGTACCAAAAATGATTCAAAATGTCAATTGGATCGTGCCTCATGTTGAATAACCACTTTTTAAACCCTCACAGTGACCAAAATGCCATTTTTACAGAGTTCTGCTTACTCAAAAGCTTCAATTTTGACCCGTTTCAGGCACAGAAATGACTTTAAACACACTTATTTTAGTTGAAAAAGTCATAATTCACATCCAACAGTCATTTAGAGTCAAAAGATTAAATGTTAAAATTTCATAATTACAGACCATTTTGGGAACGTTCGACATGCCCGGAGTCATCGTTTTTCATCCGAAAATCAATTTTTTGGACTGTACCAAAAATGCTTCAAAATGTCAATTGGATCATGCCTCATGTTGAATAACCACTTTTTAAACCCTCACAGTGACCAAAATTGCCATTTTTACAGAGTTTTGGTTACTCAAAAGCTTCAATTTTGACCCGTTTCAGGCACATAAATGACTTTAAAACACACTTATTTTAGTTGAAAAAGTCATAATTCACACCCAACAGTCATTTAGAGTCAAAAGATTAAATGTTAAAATTTCATCATTATAGACCATTTTGGGAACGTTCGACATGTCCGGAGTCATCGTTTTTCATCCGAAAATTGATTTTTTTGACTGTACCAAAAATGATTCAAAATGTCAATTGGATCGTGCCTCATGTTGAATAACCACTTTTTAAACACTCACGTTGACCAAAATTGCCATTTTTACAGAGTTTTCCTTACTCAAAAGCTTCAATTTTGACCAGTTTCAGTCACAGAAATGACTTTAAACACACTTATTTTAGTTGAAAAAGTCATAATTCACATCCAACAGTCATTTAGAGTCAAAAGATTAAATGTTAAAATTTCATCATTATAGACCATTTTGGGAACGTTCGACATGTCCGGAGTCATCGTTTTTCATCCGAAAATTGATTTTTGGGACTGTACCAAAAATGATTCAAAATGTCAATTGGATCGTGCCTCATGTTGAATAACCACTTTTTAAACCCTCACAGTGACCAAAAGTGCCATTTTACAGAGTTTTGCTTACTCAAAAGCTTAAATTTTGACCCGTTTCAGGCACAGAAATGACTTTAAACACACTTATTTTAGTTGAAAAAGTCATAATTCACATCCAACAGTCATTTAGAGTCAAAAGATTAAATGTTAAAATTTCATCATTATAGACCATTTTGGGAACGTTCGGCATGTCCGGAGTCATCGTTTTTCATCCGAAAATTGATTTTTTGGACTGTATCAAAAATGATTCAAAATGTCAATTGGATCGTGCCTCATGTTGAATAACCACTTTTTAAACCCTCACAGTGACCAAAAGTACCATTTTTACAGAGTTTTGCTTACTCAAAAGTTTCAATTTTGACCCGTTTCAGGCACAGAAATGACTTTAAACACACTTATTTTAGTTGAAAAAGTCATAATTCACATCCAACAGTCATTTAGAGTCAAAAGATTAAATGTTAAAATTTCATCATTATAGACCATTTTGGGAACGTTCGGCATGTCTGGAGTCATCGTTTTTCATCCGAAAATTGATTTTTTGGACTGTACCAAAAATGATTCAAAATGTCAATTGGATCGTGCCTCATGTTGAATAAACCACTTTTTAAACCCTCACAGTGACCAAAATGGCCATTTTTACAGAGTTCTGCTTACTCAAAAGCTTCAATTTTGACCCGTTTCAGGCACCGAAATGACTTTAAACACACTTATTTTAGTTGAAAAAGTCATAATTCACATCCAACAGTCATTTAGAGTCAAAAGATTAAATGTTAAAATTTCATCATTACAGACCATTTTGGGAACGTTCGACATGTCCGGAGTCATCGTTTTTCATCCGAAAATCGATTTTTTGGACTGTACCAAAAATGCTTCAAAATGTCAATTGGATCATGCCTCATGTTGAATAACCACTTTTTAAACCCTCACAGTGACCAAAATTGCCATTTTTACAGAGTTTTGCTTACTCAAAAGCTTCAATTTGACCCGTTTCAGGCACAGAAATGACTTTAAACACACTTATTTTAGTTGAAAAAGTCATAATTCACACCCAACAGTCATTTAGAGTCAAAAGATTAAATGTTAAAATTTCATCATTATAGACCATTTTGGGAACGTTCGACATGTCCGGAGTCATCGTTTTTCATCCGAAAATTGATTTTTTTGACTGTACCAAAAATGATTCAAAATGTCAATTGGATCGTGCCTCATGTTGAATAACCACTTTTTAAACACTCACGTTGACCAAAATTGCCATTTTTACAGAGTTTTCCTTACTCAAAAGCTTCAATTTTGACCAGTTTCAGTCACAGAAATGACTTTAAACACACTTATTTTAGTTGAAAAAGTCATAATTCACATCCAACAGTCATTTAGAGCCAAAAGATTAAATGTTAAAATTTCATCATTATAGACCATTTTGGGAACGTTCGGCATGTCCGGAGTCATCGTTTTTCATCCGAAAATTGATTTTTTGGACTGTACCAAAAATGATTCAAAATGTCGATTGGATCGTGCCTCATGTTGAATAACCACTTTTTAAACCCTCACAGTGACCAAAAGTGCCATTTTTACAGAGTTTTGCTTACTCAAAAGCTTCAATTTTGACCCGTTTCAGGCACAGAAATGACTTTAAACACACTTATTTTAGTTGAAAAAGTCATAATTCACATCCATCAGTCATTTAGAGTCAAAAGATTAAATGTTAAAATTTCATCATTATAGACCATTTTGGGAACGTTCGACATGTCCGGAGTCATCGTTTTTTTCATCCGAAAATTGATTTTTGGGACTGTACCAAAAATGATTCAAAATGTCAATTGGATCGTGCCTCATGTTGAATAACCACTTTTTGAACCCTCACAGTGACCAAAAGAGCCATTTTTACAGAGTTTTGCTTACTCAAAAACTTCAATTTTGACCCGTTTCAGGCACAGAAATGACTTTAAACACACTTATTTTAGTTGAAAAAGTCATAATTCACATCCAACAGTCATTTAGAGTCAAAAGATTAAATGTTAAAAATTTCATCATTATAGACCGTTTTGGGAACGTTCGGCATGTCCGGAGTCATCGTTTTTCATCCGAAAATTAATTTTTTGGACTGTACCAAAAATGATTCAAAATGTCAATTGGATCGTGCCTCATGTTGAATAACCACTTTTTAAACCCTCACAGTGACCAAAAGTGCCATTTTTACAGAGTTTTGCTTACTCAAAAGTTTCAGATTTGACCCGTTTCAGGCACAGAAATGACTTTAAACACACTTATTTTAGTTGAAAAAGTCATAATTCACATCCAACAGTCATTTAGAGTCAAAAGATTAAATGTTAAAATTTCATCATTATAGACCGTTTTGGGAACGTTCGGCATGTCCGGAGTCATCGTTTTTCATCCGAAAATTAATTTTTTGGACTGTACCAAAAATGATTCAAAATGTCAATTGGATCGTGCCTCATGTTGAATAACCACTTTTTAAACCCTCACAGTGACCAAAAGTGCCATTTTTACAGAGTTTTGCTTACTCAAAAGTTTCAGATTTGACCCGTTTCAGGCACAGATATGACTTTAAACACACTTATTAGTTGGAAAAAGTCATAATTCACATCCAACAGTCATTTAGAGTCAAAAGATTAAATGTTAAAATTTCATCATTATAGACCATTTTGGGAACGTTCGGCATGTCCGGAGTCATCGTTTTTCATCCGAAAATTGATTTTTTGGGACTGTAACCAAAAATGATTCAAAATGTCAATTGGATCGTGCCTCATGTTGAATAACCACTTTTTAAACCCTCACAGTGACCAAAATGGCCATTTTTACAGAGTTCTGCTTACTCAAAAGCTTCAATTTTGACCCGTTTCAGGCACAGAAATGACTTTAACACACTTATTTTAGTTGAAAAAGTCATAATTCACATCCAACAGTCATTTAGAGTCAAAAGATTAAATGTTAAAATTTCATCATTACAGACCATTTTGGGAACGTTCGACATGTCCGGGAGTCATCGTTTTTCATCCGAAAATCGATTTTTTGGACTGTACCAAAAATGATTCAAAATGTCAATTGGATCATGCCTCATGTTGAATAACCACTTTTTAAACCTCACAGTGACCAAAATTGCCATTTTACAGAGTTTTGCTTACTCAAAAAGCTTCAATTTTGACCCGTTTCAGGCACAGAAATGACTTTAAACACACTTATTTTAGTTGAAAAAGTCATAATTCACACCCAACAGTCATTTAGAGTCAAAAGATTAAATGTTAAAATTTCAACATTATAGACCATTTTGGGAACGTTCGACATGTCCGGGAGTCATCGTTTTTCATCCGAAAATTGATTTTTTTGACTGTACCAAAAATGATTCAAAATGTCAATTGGATCGTGCCTCATGTTGAATAACCACTTTTTAAACACTCACGTTGACCAAAATTGCCATTTTTACAGAGTTTTCCTTACTCAAAAGCTTCAATTTTGACCAGTTTCCAGTCACAGAAATGACTTTAAACACACTTATTTTAGTTGAAAAAGTCATAATTCACATCCAACAGTCATTTAGAGTCAAAAGATTAAATGTTAAAATTTCATCATTATAGACCATTTTGGGAACGTTCGGCATGTCCGGAGTCATCGTTTTTCATCCGAAAATTGATTTTTTGGACTGTACCAAAAATGATTCAAAATGTCAATTGGATCGTGCCTCATGTTGAATAACCACTTTTTAAACACTCACGTTGACCAAAATTGCCATTTTTACAGAGTTTTCCTTACTCAAAAGCTTCAATTTTGACCAGTTTCAGTCACAGAAATGACTTTAAACACACTTATTTTAGTTGAAAAAGTCATAATTCACATCCAACAGTCATTTAGAGTCAAAAGATTAAATGTTAAAATTTCATCATTATAGACCATTTTGGGAACGTTCGGCATGTCCGGAGTCATCGTTTTTCATCCGAAAATTGATTTTTTGGACTGTACCAAAAATGATTCAAAATGTCAATTGGATCGTGCCTCATGTTGAATAACCACTTTTTAAACCCTCACAGTGACCAAAAGTGCCATTTTTACAGAGTTTTGCTTACTCAAAAGTTTCAATTTTGACCCGTTTCAGGCACAGAAATGACTTTAAACACACTTATTTTAGTTGAAAAAGTCATAATTCACATCCAACAGTCATTTAGAGTCAAAAGATTAAATGTTAAAATTTCATCATTATAGACCATTTTGGGAACGTTCGACATGTCCGGAGTCATCGTTTTTTCATCCGAAAATAGATTTTTTGGACTGTACCAAAAATTATTCAAAATGTCAATTGGATCGTGCCTCATGTTGAATAACCACTTTTTAAACCCTCACAGTGACCAAAAGTGCCATTTTTACAGACTTTTGCTTACTCAAAAGTTTCAATTTTGACCCGTTTCAGGCACAGAAATGACTTTAAACACACTTATTTTAGTTGAAAAAGTCATAATTCACATCCAACAGTCATTTAGAGTCAAAAGATTAAATGTTAAAATTTCATCATTATTGACCATTTTGGGAACGTTCGACATGTCCGGAGTCATCGTTTTTCATCCGAAAATTGATTTTTGGGACTGTACCAAAAATGATTCAAAATGTCAATTGGATCGTGCCTCATGTTGAATAACCACTTTTTAAACCCTCACAGTGACCCAAAGTGCCATTTTTACAGAGTTTTGCTTACTCAAAAGCTTCAATTTTGACCCGTTTCAGGCACAGAAATGACTTTAAACACACTTATTTTAGTTGAAAAAGTCATAATTCACACCCAACAGTCATTTAGAGTCAAAAGATTAAATGTTAAAATTTCATCATTATAGACCATTTTGGGAACGTTCGACATGTCCGGAGTCATCGTTTTTCATCCGAAAATTGATTTTTTTGACTGTACCAAAAATGATTCAAAATGTCAATTGGATCGTGCCTCATGTTGAATAACCACTTTTTAAACACTCACGTTGACCAAAATTGCCATTTTTACAGAGTTTTCCTTACTCAAAAGCTTCAATTTTGACCAGTTTCAGTCACAGAAATGACTTTAAACACACTTATTTTAGTTGAAAAAGTCATAATTCACATCCAACAGTCATTTAGAGTCAAAAGATTAAATGTTAAAATTTCATCATTATAGACCATTTTGGGAACGTTCGGCATGTCCGGAGTCATCGTTTTTCATCCGAAAATTGATTTTTTGAACTGTACCAAAAATGATTCAAAATGTCAATTGGATCGTGCCTCATGTTGAATAACCACTTTTTAAACCCTCACAGTGACCAAAATTGCCATTTTTACAGAGTTTTCCTTAGTCAAAAGCTTCAATTTAGACACATTTCAGGCACAGAAATGACTTTAAACACACTTATTTTAGTTGAAAAAGTCATAATTCACATCCAACAGTCATTTAGAGTCAAAAGATTAAATGTTAAAATTTCATCATTATAGACCATTTTGGGAACGTTCGACATGTCCGGAGTCATCGTTTTTTCATCCGAAAATTGATTTTTGGGACTGTACCAAAAATGATTCAAAATGTCAATTGGATCGTGCCTCATGTTGAATAACCACTTTTTAAACCCTCACAGTGACCAAAAGTGCCATTTTTACAGAGTTTTGCTTACTCAAAAGCTTAAATTTTGACCCGTTTCAGGCACAGAAATGACTTTAAACACACTTATTTTAGTTGAAAAAGTCATAATTCACATCCAACAGTCATTTAGAGTCAAAAGATTAAATGTTAAAATTTCATCATTATAGACCATTTTGGGAACGTTCGGCATGTCCGGAGTCATCGTTTTTCATCCGAAAATTGATTTTTTGGACTGTACCAAAAATGATTCAAAATGTCAATTGGATCGTGCCTCATGTTGAATAACCACTTTTTAAACCCTCACAGTGACCAAAATTGCCATTTTTACAGAGTTCTGCTTACTCAAAAGCTTCAATTTTGACCCGTTTCAGGCACAGAAATGACTTTAAACACACTTATTTTAGTTGAAAAAGTCATAATTCACATCCAACAGTCATTTAGAGTCAAAAGATTAAATGTTAAAATTTCATCATTACAGACCATTTTGGGAACGTTCGACATGCCCGGAGTCATCGTTTTTCATCCGAAAATCGATTTTTTGGACTGTACCAAAAATGCTTCAAAATGTCAATTGGATCATGCCTCATGTTGAATAACCACTTTTTAAACCCTCACAGTGACCAAAATTGCCATTTTTACAGAGTTTTGGTTACTCAAAAGCTTCAATTTTGACCCGTTTCAGGCACATAAATGACTTTAAACACACTTATTTTAGTTGAAAAAGTCATAATTCACACCCAACAGTCATTTAGAGTCAAAAGATTAAATGTTAAAATTTCATCATTATAGACCATTTTGGGAACGTTCGACATGTCCGGAGTCATCGTTTTTCATCCGAAAATTGATTTTTTTGACTGTACCAAAAATGATTCAAAATGTCAATTGGATCGTGCCTCATGTTGAATAACCACTTTTTAAACACTCACGTTGACCAAAATTGCCATTTTTACAGAGTTTTCCTTACTCAAAAGCTTCAATTTTGACCAGTTTCAGTCACAGAAATGACTTTAAACACACTTATTTTAGTTGAAAAAGTCATAATTCACATCCAACAGTCATTTAGAGTCAAAAGATTAAATGTTAAAATTTCATCATTATAGACCATTTTGGGAACGTTCGACATGTCCGGAGTCATCGTTTTTTCATCCGAAAATTGATTTTTGGGACTGTACCAAAAATGATTCAAAATGTCAATTGGATCGTGCCTCATGTTGAATAACCACTTTTTAAACCCTCACAGTGACCAAAAGTGCCATTTTTACAGAGTTTTGCTTACTCAAAAGCTTAAATTTTGACCCGTTTCAGGCACAGAAATGACTTTAAACACACTTATTTTAGTTGAAAAAGTCATAATTCACATCCAACAGTCATTTAGAGTCAAAAGATTAAATGTTAAAATTTCATCATTATAGACCATTTTGGGAACGTTCGGCATGTCCGGAGTCATCGTTTTTCATCCGAAAATTGATTTTTTGGACTGTATCAAAAATGATTCAAAATGTCAATTGGATCGTGCCTCATGTTGAATAACCACTTTTTAAACCCTCACAGTGACCAAAAGTACCATTTTTACAGAGTTTTGCTTACTCAAAAGTTTCAATTTTGACCCGTTTCAGGCACAGAAATGACTTTAAACACACTTATTTTAGTTGAAAAAGTCATAATTCACATCCAACAGTCATTTAGAGTCAAAAGATTAAATGTTAAAATTTCATCATTATAGACCATTTTGGGAACGTTCGGCATGTCTGGAGTCATCGTTTTTCATCCGAAAATTGATTTTTTGGACTGTACCAAAAATGATTCAAAATGTCAATTGGATCGTGCCTCATGTTGAATAACCACTTTTTAAACCCTCACAGTGACCAAAATGGCCATTTTTACAGAGTTCTGCTTACTCAAAAGCTTCAATTTTGACCCGTTTCAGGCACAGAAATGACTTTAAACACACTTATTTTAGTTGAAAAAGTCATAATTCACATCCAACAGTCATTTAGAGTCAAAAGATTAAATGTTAAAATTTCATCATTACAGACCATTTTGGGAACGTTCGACATGTCCGGAGTCATCGTTTTTCATCCGAAAATCGATTTTTTGGACTGTACCAAAAATGCTTCAAAATGTCAATTGGATCATGCCTCATGTTGAATAACCACTTTTTAAACCCTCACAGTGACCAAAATTGCCATTTTTACAGAGTTTTGCTTACTCAAAAGCTTCAATTTTGACCCGTTTCAGGCACAGAAATGACTTTAAACACACTTATTTTAGTTGAAAAAGTCATAATTCACACCCAACAGTCATTTAGAGTCAAAAGATTAAATGTTAAAATTTCATCATTATAGACCATTTTGGGAACGTTCGACATGTCCGGAGTCATCGTTTTTCATCCGAAAATTGATTTTTTTGACTGTACCAAAAATGATTCAAAATGTCAATTGGATCGTGCCTCATGTTGAATAACCACTTTTTAAACACTCACGTTGACCAAAATTGCCATTTTTACAGAGTTTTCCTTACTCAAAAGCTTCAATTTTGACCAGTTTCAGTCACAGAAATGACTTTAAACACACTTATTTTAGTTGAAAAAGTCATAATTCACATCCAACAGTCATTTAGAGCCAAAAGATTAAATGTTAAAATTTCATCATTATAGACCATTTTGGGAACGTTCGGCATGTCCGGAGTCATCGTTTTTCATCCGAAAATTGATTTTTTGGACTGTACCAAAAATGATTCAAAATGTCGATTGGATCGTGCCTCATGTTGAATAACCACTTTTTAAACCCTCACAGTGACCAAAAGTGCCATTTTTACAGAGTTTTGCTTACTCAAAAGCTTCAATTTTGACCCGTTTCAGGCACAGAAATGACTTTAAACACACTTATTTTAGTTGAAAAAGTCATAATTCACATCCATCAGTCATTTAGAGTCAAAAGATTAAATGTTAAAATTTCATCATTATAGACCATTTTGGGAACGTTCGACATGTCCGGAGTCATCGTTTTTTCATCCGAAAATTGATTTTTGGGACTGTACCAAAAATGATTCAAAATGTCAATTGGATCGTGCCTCATGTTGAATAACCACTTTTTGAACCCTCACAGTGACCAAAAGAGCCATTTTTACAGAGTTTTGCTTACTCAAAAACTTCAATTTTGACCCGTTTCAGGCACAGAAATGACTTTAAACACACTTATTTTAGTTGAAAAAGTCATAATTCACATCCAACAGTCATTTAGAGTCAAAAGATTAAATGTTAAAATTTCATCATTATAGACCGTTTTGGGAACGTTCGGCATGTCCGGAGTCATCGTTTTTCATCCGAAAATTAATTTTTTGGACTGTACCAAAAATGATTCAAAATGTCAATTGGATCGTGCCTCATGTTGAATAACCACTTTTTAAACCCTCACAGTGACCAAAAGTGCCATTTTTACAGAGTTTTGCTTACTCAAAAGTTTCAGATTTGACCCGTTTCAGGCACAGAAATGACTTTAAACACACTTATTTTAGTTGAAAAAGTCATAATTCACATCCAACAGTCATTTAGAGTCAAAAGATTAAATGTTAAAATTTCATCATTATAGACCGTTTTGGGAACGTTCGGCATGTCCGGAGTCATCGTTTTTCATCCGAAAATTAATTTTTTGGACTGTACCAAAAATGATTCAAAATGTCAATTGGATCGTGCCTCATGTTGAATAACCACTTTTTAAACCCTCACAGTGACCAAAAGTGCCATTTTTACAGAGTTTTGCTTACTCAAAAGTTTCAGATTTGACCCGTTTCAGGCACAGAAATGACTTTAAACACACTTATTTTAGTTGAAAAAGTCATAATTCACATCCAACAGTCATTTAGAGTCAAAAGATTAAATGTTAAAATTTCATCATTATAGACCATTTTGGGAACGTTCGGCATGTCCGGAGTCATCGTTTTTCATCCGAAAATTGATTTTTTGGACTGTACCAAAAACGATTCAAAATGTCAATTGGATCGTGCCTCATGTTGAATAACCACTTTTTAAACCCTCACAGTGACCAAAATGGCCATTTTTACAGAGTTCTGCTTACTCAAAAGCTTCAATTTTGACCCGTTTCAGGCACAGAAATGACTTTAAACACACTTATTTTAGTTGAAAAAGTCATAATTCACATCCAACAGTCATTTAGAGTCAAAAGATTAAATGTTAAAATTTCATCATTACAGACCATTTTGGGAACGTTCGACATGTCCGGAGTCATCGTTTTTCATCCGAAAATCGATTTTTTGGACTGTACCAAAAATGATTCAAAATGTCAATTGGATCATGCCTCATGTTGAATAACCACTTTTTAAACCCTCACAGTGACCAAAATTGCCATTTTTACAGAGTTTTGCTTACTCAAAAGCTTCAATTTTGACCCGTTTCAGGCACAGAAATGACTTTAAACACACTTATTTTAGTTGAAAAAGTCATAATTCACACCCAACAGTCATTTAGAGTCAAAAGATTAAATGTTAAAATTTCATCATTATAGACCATTTTGGGAACGTTCGACATGTCCGGAGTCATCGTTTTTCATCCGAAAATTGATTTTTTTGACTGTACCAAAAATGATTCAAAATGTCAATTGGATCGTGCCTCATGTTGAATAACCACTTTTTAAACACTCACGTTGACCAAAATTGCCATTTTTACAGAGTTTTCCTTACTCAAAAGCTTCAATTTTGACCAGTTTCAGTCACAGAAATGACTTTAAACACACTTATTTTAGTTGAAAAAGTCATAATTCACATCCAACAGTCATTTAGAGTCAAAAGATTAAATGTTAAAATTTCATCATTATAGACCATTTTGGGAACGTTCGGCATGTCCGGAGTCATCGTTTTTCATCCGAAAATTGATTTTTTGGACTGTACCAAAAATGATTCAAAATGTCAATTGGATCGTGCCTCATGTTGAATAACCACTTTTTAAACACTCACGTTGACCAAAATTGCCATTTTTACAGAGTTTTCCTTACTCAAAAGCTTCAATTTTGACCAGTTTCAGTCACAGAAATGACTTTAAACACACTTATTTTAGTTGAAAAAGTCATAATTCACATCCAACAGTCATTTAGAGTCAAAAGATTAAATGTTAAAATTTCATCATTATAGACCATTTTGGGAACGTTCGGCATGTCCGGAGTCATCGTTTTTCATCCGAAAATTGATTTTTTGAACTGTACCAAAAATGATTCAAAATGTCAATTGGATCGTGCCTCATGTTGAATAACCACTTTTTAAACCCTCACAGTGACCAAAATTGCCATTTTTACAGAGTTTTCCTTAGTCAAAAGCTTCAATTTAGACACATTTCAGGCACAGAAATGACTTTAAACACACTTATTTTAGTTGAAAAAGTCATAATTCACATCCAACAGTCATTTAGAGTCAAAAGATTAAATGTTAAAATTTCATCATTATAGACCATTTTGGGAACGTTCGACATGTCCGGAGTCATCGTTTTTTCATCCGAAAATTGATTTTTGGGACTGTACCAAAAATGATTCAAAATGTCAATTGGATCGTGCCTCATGTTGAATAACCACTTTTTAAACCCTCACAGTGACCAAAAGTGCCATTTTTACAGAGTTTTGCTTACTCAAAAGCTTAAATTTTGACCCGTTTCAGGCACAGAAATGACTTTAAACACACTTATTTTAGTTGAAAAAGTCATAATTCACATCCAACAGTCATTTAGAGTCAAAAGATTAAATGTTAAAATTTCATCATTATAGACCATTTTGGGAACGTTCGGCATGTCCGGAGTCATCGTTTTTCATCCGAAAATTGATTTTTTGGACTGTACCAAAAATGATTCAAAATGTCAATTGGATCGTGCCTCATGTTGAATAACCACTTTTTAAACCCTCACAGTGACCAAAATTGCCATTTTTACAGAGTTCTGCTTACTCAAAAGCTTCAATTTTGACCCGTTTCAGGCACAGAAATGACTTTAAACACACTTATTTTAGTTGAAAAAGTCATAATTCACATCCAACAGTCATTTAGAGTCAAAAGATTAAATGTTAAAATTTCATAATTACAGACCATTTTGGGAACGTTCGACATGCCCGGAGTCATCGTTTTTCATCCGAAAATCAATTTTTTGGACTGTACCAAAAATGCTTCAAAATGTCAATTGGATCATGCCTCATGTTGAATAACCACTTTTTAAACCCTCACAGTGACCAAAATTGCCATTTTTACAGAGTTTTGGTTACTCAAAAGCTTCAATTTTGACCCGTTTCAGGCACATAAATGACTTTAAACACACTTATTTTAGTTGAAAAAGTCATAATTCACACCCAACAGTCATTTAGAGTCAAAAGATTAAATGTTAAAATTTCATCATTATAGACCATTTTGGGAACGTTCGACATGTCCGGAGTCATCGTTTTTCATCCGAAAATTGATTTTTTTGACTGTACCAAAAATGATTCAAAATGTCAATTGGATCGTGCCTCATGTTGAATAACCACTTTTTAAACACTCACGTTGACCAAAATTGCCATTTTTACAGAGTTTTCCTTACTCAAAAGCTTCAATTTTGACCAGTTTCAGTCACAGAAATGACTTTAAACACACTTATTTTAGTTGAAAAAGTCATAATTCACATCCAACAGTCATTTAGAGTCAAAAGATTAAATGTTAAAATTTCATCATTATAGACCATTTTGGGAACGTTCGACATGTCCGGAGTCATCGTTTTTTCATCCGAAAATTGATTTTTGGGACTGTACCAAAAATGATTCAAAATGTCAATTGGATCGTGCCTCATGTTGAATAACCACTTTTTAAACCCTCACAGTGACCAAAAGTGCCATTTTTACAGAGTTTTGCTTACTCAAAAGCTTAAATTTTGACCCGTTTCAGGCACAGAAATGACTTTAAACACACTTATTTTAGTTGAAAAAGTCATAATTCACATCCAACAGTCATTTAGAGTCAAAAGATTAAATGTTAAAATTTCATCATTATAGACCATTTTGGGAACGTTCGGCATGTCCGGAGTCATCGTTTTTCATCCGAAAATTGATTTTTTGGACTGTATCAAAAATGATTCAAAATGTCAATTGGATCGTGCCTCATGTTGAATAACCACTTTTTAAACCCTCACAGTGACCAAAAGTACCATTTTTACAGAGTTTTGCTTACTCAAAAGTTTCAATTTTGACCCGTTTCAGGCACAGAAATGACTTTAAACACACTTATTTTAGTTGAAAAAGTCATAATTCACATCCAACAGTCATTTAGAGTCAAAAGATTAAATGTTAAAATTTCATCATTATAGACCATTTTGGGAACGTTCGGCATGTCTGGAGTCATCATTTTTCATCCGAAAATTGATTTTTTGGACTGTACCAAAAATGATTCAAAATGTCAATTGGATCGTGCCTCATGTTGAATAACCACTTTTTAAACCCTCACAGTGACCAAAATGGCCATTTTTACAGAGTTCTGCTTACTCAAAAGCTTCAATTTTGACCCGTTTCAGGCACCGAAATGACTTTAAACACACTTATTTTAGTTGAAAAAGTCATAATTCACATCCAACAGTCATTTAGAGTCAAAAGATTAAATGTTAAAATTTCATCATTACAGACCATTTTGGGAACGTTCGACATGTCCGGAGTCATCGTTTTTCATCCGAAAATCGATTTTTTGGACTGTACCAAAAATGCTTCAAAATGTCAATTGGATCATGCCTCATGTTGAATAACCACTTTTTAAACCCTCACAGTGACCAAAATTGCCATTTTTACAGAGTTTTGCTTACTCAAAAGCTTCAATTTTGACCCGTTTCAGGCACAGAAATGACTTTAAACACACTTATTTTAGTTGAAAAAGTCATAATTCACACCCAACAGTCATTTAGAGTCAAAAGATTAAATGTTAAAATTTCATCATTATAGACCATTTTGGGAACGTTCGACATGTCCGGAGTCATCGTTTTTCATCCGAAAATTGATTTTTTTGACTGTACCAAAAATGATTCAAAATGTCAATTGGATCGTGCCTCATGTTGAATAACCACTTTTTAAACACTCACGTTGACCAAAATTGCCATTTTTACAGAGTTTTCCTTACTCAAAAGCTTCAATTTTGACCAGTTTCAGTCACAGAAATGACTTTAAACACACTTATTTTAGTTGAAAAAGTCATAATTCACATCCAACAGTCATTTAGAGCCAAAAGATTAAATGTTAAAATTTCATCATTATAGACCATTTTGGGAACGTTCGGCATGTCCGGAGTCATCGTTTTTCATCCGAAAATTGATTTTTTGGACTGTACCAAAAATGATTCAAAATGTCGATTGGATCGTGCCTCATGTTGAATAACCACTTTTTAAACCCTCACAGTGACCAAAAGTGCCATTTTTACAGAGTTTTGCTTACTCAAAAGCTTCAATTTTGACCCGTTTCAGGCACAGAAATGACTTTAAACACACTTATTTTAGTTGAAAAAGTCATAATTCACATCCATCAGTCATTTAGAGTCAAAAGATTAAATGTTAAAATTTCATCATTATAGACCATTTTGGGAACGTTCGACATGTCCGGAGTCATCGTTTTTTCATCCGAAAATTGATTTTTGGGACTGTACCAAAAATGATTCAAAATGTCAATTGGATCGTGCCTCATGTTGAATAACCACTTTTTGAACCCTCACAGTGACCAAAAGAGCCATTTTTACAGAGTTTTGCTTACTCAAAAACTTCAATTTTGACCCGTTTCAGGCACAGAAATGACTTTAAACACACTTATTTTAGTTGAAAAAGTCATAATTCACATCCAACAGTCATTTAGAGTCAAAAGATTAAATGTTAAAATTTCATCATTATAGACCGTTTTGGGAACGTTCGGCATGTCCGGAGTCATCGTTTTTCATCCGAAAATTAATTTTTTGGACTGTACCAAAAATGATTCAAAATGTCAATTGGATCGTGCCTCATGTTGAATAACCACTTTTTAAACCCTCACAGTGACCAAAAGTGCCATTTTTACAGAGTTTTGCTTACTCAAAAGTTTCAGATTTGACCCGTTTCAGGCACAGAAATGACTTTAAACACACTTATTTTAGTTGAAAAAGTCATAATTCACATCCAACAGTCATTTAGAGTCAAAAGATTAAATGTTAAAATTTCATCATTATAGACCGTTTTGGGAACGTTCGGCATGTCCGGAGTCATCGTTTTTCATCCGAAAATTAATTTTTTGGACTGTACCAAAAATGATTCAAAATGTCAATTGGATCGTGCCTCATGTTGAATAACCACTTTTTAAACCCTCACAGTGACCAAAAGTGCCATTTTTACAGAGTTTTGCTTACTCAAAAGTTTCAGATTTGACCCGTTTCAGGCACAGATATGACTTTAAACACACTTATTTTAGTTGAAAAAGTCATAATTCACATCCAACAGTCATTTAGAGTCAAAAGATTAAATGTTAAAATTTCATCATTATAGACCATTTTGGGAACGTTCGGCATGTCCGGAGTCATCGTTTTTCATCCGAAAATTGATTTTTTGGACTGTACCAAAAATGATTCAAAATGTCAATTGGATCGTGCCTCATGTTGAATAACCACTTTTTAAACCCTCACAGTGACCAAAATGGCCATTTTTACAGAGTTCTGCTTACTCAAAAGCTTCAATTTTGACCCGTTTCAGGCACAGAAATGACTTTAAACACACTTATTTTAGTTGAAAAAGTCATAATTCACATCCAACAGTCATTTAGAGTCAAAAGATTAAATGTTAAAATTTCATCATTACAGACCATTTTGGGAACGTTCGACATGTCCGGAGTCATCGTTTTTCATCCGAAAATCGATTTTTTGGACTGTACCAAAAATGATTCAAAATGTCAATTGGATCATGCCTCATGTTGAATAACCACTTTTTAAACCCTCACAGTGACCAAAATTGCCATTTTTACAGAGTTTTGCTTACTCAAAAGCTTCAATTTTGACCCGTTTCAGGCACAGAAATGACTTTAAACACACTTATTTTAGTTGAAAAAGTCATAATTCACACCCAACAGTCATTTAGAGTCAAAAGATTAAATGTTAAAATTTCATCATTATAGACCATTTTGGGAACGTTCGACATGTCCGGAGTCATCGTTTTTCATCCGAAAATTGATTTTTTTGACTGTACCAAAAATGATTCAAAATGTCAATTGGATCGTGCCTCATGTTGAATAACCACTTTTTAAACACTCACGTTGACCAAAATTGCCATTTTTACAGAGTTTTCCTTACTCAAAAGCTTCAATTTTGACCAGTTTCAGTCACAGAAATGACTTTAAACACACTTATTTTAGTTGAAAAAGTCATAATTCACATCCAACAGTCATTTAGAGTCAAAAGATTAAATGTTAAAATTTCATCATTATAGACCATTTTGGGAACGTTCGGCATGTCCGGAGTCATCGTTTTTCATCCGAAAATTGATTTTTTGGACTGTACCAAAAATGATTCAAAATGTCAATTGGATCGTGCCTCATGTTGAATAACCACTTTTTAAACACTCACGTTGACCAAAATTGCCATTTTTACAGAGTTTTCCTTACTCAAAAGCTTCAATTTTGACCAGTTTCAGTCACAGAAATGACTTTAAACACACTTATTTTAGTTGAAAAAGTCATAATTCACATCCAACAGTCATTTAGAGTCAAAAGATTAAATGTTAAAATTTCATCATTATAGACCATTTTGGGAACGTTCGGCATGTCCGGAGTCATCGTTTTTCATCCGAAAATTGATTTTTTGGACTGTACCAAAAATGATTCAAAATGTCAATTGGATCGTGCCTCATGTTGAATAACCACTTTTTAAACCCTCACAGTGACCAAAAGTGCCATTTTTACAGAGTTTTGCTTACTCAAAAGTTTCAATTTTGACCCGTTTCAGGCACAGAAATGACTTTAAACACACTTATTTTAGTTGAAAAAGTCATAATTCACATCCAACAGTCATTTAGAGTCAAAAGATTAAATGTTAAAATTTCATCATTATAGACCATTTTGGGAACGTTCGACATGTCCGGAGTCATCGTTTTTTCATCCGAAAATAGATTTTTTGGACTGTACCAAAAATTATTCAAAATGTCAATTGGATCGTGCCTCATGTTGAATAACCACTTTTTAAACCCTCACAGTGACCAAAAGTGCCATTTTTACAGACTTTTGCTTACTCAAAAGTTTCAATTTTGACCCGTTTCAGGCACAGAAATGACTTTAAACACACTTATTTTAGTTGAAAAAGTCATAATTCACATCCAACAGTCATTTAGAGTCAAAAGATTAAATGTTAAAATTTCATCATTATTGACCATTTTGGGAACGTTCGACATGTCCGGAGTCATCGTTTTTCATCCGAAAATTGATTTTTGGGACTGTACCAAAAATGATTCAAAATGTCAATTGGATCGTGCCTCATGTTGAATAACCACTTTTTAAACCCTCACAGTGACCCAAAGTGCCATTTTTACAGAGTTTTGCTTACTCAAAAGCTTCAATTTTGACCCGTTTCAGGCACAGAAATGACTTTAAACACACTTATTTTAGTTGAAAAAGTCATAATTCACACCCAACAGTCATTTAGAGTCAAAAGATTAAATGTTAAAATTTCATCATTATAGACCATTTTGGGAACGTTCGACATGTCCGGAGTCATCGTTTTTCATCCGAAAATTGATTTTTTTGACTGTACCAAAAATGATTCAAAATGTCAATTGGATCGTGCCTCATGTTGAATAACCACTTTTTAAACACTCACGTTGACCAAAATTGCCATTTTTACAGAGTTTTCCTTACTCAAAAGCTTCAATTTTGACCAGTTTCAGTCACAGAAATGACTTTAAACACACTTATTTTAGTTGAAAAAGTCATAATTCACATCCAACAGTCATTTAGAGTCAAAAGATTAAATGTTAAAATTTCATCATTATAGACCATTTTGGGAACGTTCGGCATGTCCGGAGTCATCGTTTTTCATCCGAAAATTGATTTTTTGAACTGTACCAAAAATGATTCAAAATGTCAATTGGATCGTGCCTCATGTTGAATAACCACTTTTTAAACCCTCACAGTGACCAAAATTGCCATTTTTACAGAGTTTTCCTTAGTCAAAAGCTTCAATTTAGACACATTTCAGGCACAGAAATGACTTTAAACACACTTATTTTAGTTGAAAAAGTCATAATTCACATCCAACAGTCATTTAGAGTCAAAAGATTAAATGTTAAAATTTCATCATTATAGACCATTTTGGGAACGTTCGACATGTCCGGAGTCATCGTTTTTTCATCCGAAAATTGATTTTTGGGACTGTACCAAAAATGATTCAAAATGTCAATTGGATCGTGCCTCATGTTGAATAACCACTTTTTAAACCCTCACAGTGACCAAAAGTGCCATTTTTACAGAGTTTTGCTTACTCAAAAGCTTAAATTTTGACCCGTTTCAGGCACAGAAATGACTTTAAACACACTTATTTTAGTTGAAAAAGTCATAATTCACATCCAACAGTCATTTAGAGTCAAAAGATTAAATGTTAAAATTTCATCATTATAGACCATTTTGGGAACGTTCGGCATGTCCGGAGTCATCGTTTTTCATCCGAAAATTGATTTTTTGGACTGTACCAAAAATGATTCAAAATGTCAATTGGATCGTGCCTCATGTTGAATAACCACTTTTTAAACCCTCACAGTGACCAAAATTGCCATTTTTACAGAGTTCTGCTTACTCAAAAGCTTCAATTTTGACCCGTTTCAGGCACAGAAATGACTTTAAACACACTTATTTTAGTTGAAAAAGTCATAATTCACATCCAACAGTCATTTAGAGTCAAAAGATTAAATGTTAAAATTTCATCATTACAGACCATTTTGGGAACGTTCGACATGCCCGGAGTCATCGTTTTTCATCCGAAAATCGATTTTTTGGACTGTACCAAAAATGCTTCAAAATGTCAATTGGATCATGCCTCATGTTGAATAACCACTTTTTAAACCCTCACAGTGACCAAAATTGCCATTTTTACAGAGTTTTGGTTACTCAAAAGCTTCAATTTTGACCCGTTTCAGGCACATAAATGACTTTAAACACACTTATTTTAGTTGAAAAAGTCATAATTCACACCCAACAGTCATTTAGAGTCAAAAGATTAAATGTTAAAATTTCATCATTATAGACCATTTTGGGAACGTTCGACATGTCCGGAGTCATCGTTTTTCATCCGAAAATTGATTTTTTTGACTGTACCAAAAATGATTCAAAATGTCAATTGGATCGTGCCTCATGTTGAATAACCACTTTTTAAACACTCACGTTGACCAAAATTGCCATTTTTACAGAGTTTTCCTTACTCAAAAGCTTCAATTTTGACCAGTTTCAGTCACAGAAATGACTTTAAACACACTTATTTTAGTTGAAAAAGTCATAATTCACATCCAACAGTCATTTAGAGTCAAAAGATTAAATGTTAAAATTTCATCATTATAGACCATTTTGGGAACGTTCGACATGTCCGGAGTCATCGTTTTTTCATCCGAAAATTGATTTTTGGGACTGTACCAAAAATGATTCAAAATGTCAATTGGATCGTGCCTCATGTTGAATAACCACTTTTTAAACCCTCACAGTGACCAAAAGTGCCATTTTTACAGAGTTTTGCTTACTCAAAAGCTTAAATTTTGACCCGTTTCAGGCACAGAAATGACTTTAAACACACTTATTTTAGTTGAAAAAGTCATAATTCACATCCAACAGTCATTTAGAGTCAAAAGATTAAATGTTAAAATTTCATCATTATAGACCATTTTGGGAACGTTCGGCATGTCCGGAGTCATCGTTTTTCATCCGAAAATTGATTTTTTGGACTGTATCAAAAATGATTCAAAATGTCAATTGGATCGTGCCTCATGTTGAATAACCACTTTTTAAACCCTCACAGTGACCAAAAGTACCATTTTTACAGAGTTTTGCTTACTCAAAAGTTTCAATTTTGACCCGTTTCAGGCACAGAAATGACTTTAAACACACTTATTTTAGTTGAAAAAGTCATAATTCACATCCAACAGTCATTTAGAGTCAAAAGATTAAATGTTAAAATTTCATCATTATAGACCATTTTGGGAACGTTCGGCATGTCTGGAGTCATCGTTTTTCATCCGAAAATTGATTTTTTGGACTGTACCAAAAATGATTCAAAATGTCAATTGGATCGTGCCTCATGTTGAATAACCACTTTTTAAACCCTCACAGTGACCAAAATGGCCATTTTTACAGAGTTCTGCTTACTCAAAAGCTTCAATTTTGACCCGTTTCAGGCACAGAAATGACTTTAAACACACTTATTTTAGTTGAAAAAGTCATAATTCACATCCAACAGTCATTTAGAGTCAAAAGATTAAATGTTAAAATTTCATCATTACAGACCATTTTGGGAACGTTCGACATGTCCGGAGTCATCGTTTTTCATCCGAAAATCGATTTTTTGGACTGTACCAAAAATGCTTCAAAATGTCAATTGGATCATGCCTCATGTTGAATAACCACTTTTTAAACCCTCACAGTGACCAAAATTGCCATTTTTACAGAGTTTTGCTTACTCAAAAGCTTCAATTTTGACCCGTTTCAGGCACAGAAATGACTTTAAACACACTTATTTTAGTTGAAAAAGTCATAATTCACACCCAACAGTCATTTAGAGTCAAAAGATTAAATGTTAAAATTTCATCATTATAGACCATTTTGGGAACGTTCGACATGTCCGGAGTCATCGTTTTTCATCCGAAAATTGATTTTTTTGACTGTACCAAAAATGATTCAAAATGTCAATTGGATCGTGCCTCATGTTGAATAACCACTTTTTAAACACTCACGTTGACCAAAATTGCCATTTTTACAGAGTTTTCCTTACTCAAAAGCTTCAATTTTGACCAGTTTCAGTCACAGAAATGACTTTAAACACACTTATTTTAGTTGAAAAAGTCATAATTCACATCCAACAGTCATTTAGAGCCAAAAGATTAAATGTTAAAATTTCATCATTATAGACCATTTTGGGAACGTTCGGCATGTCCGGAGTCATCGTTTTTCATCCGAAAATTGATTTTTTGGACTGTACCAAAAATGATTCAAAATGTCGATTGGATCGTGCCTCATGTTGAATAACCACTTTTTAAACCCTCACAGTGACCAAAAGTGCCATTTTTACAGAGTTTTGCTTACTCAAAAGCTTCAATTTTGACCCGTTTCAGGCACAGAAATGACTTTAAACACACTTATTTTAGTTGAAAAAGTCATAATTCACATCCATCAGTCATTTAGAGTCAAAAGATTAAATGTTAAAATTTCATCATTATAGACCATTTTGGGAACGTTCGACATGTCCGGAGTCATCGTTTTTTCATCCGAAAATTGATTTTTGGGACTGTACCAAAAATGATTCAAAATGTCAATTGGATCGTGCCTCATGTTGAATAACCACTTTTTGAACCCTCACAGTGACCAAAAGAGCCATTTTTACAGAGTTTTGCTTACTCAAAAACTTCAATTTTGACCCGTTTCAGGCACAGAAATGACTTTAAACACACTTATTTTAGTTGAAAAAGTCATAATTCACATCCAACAGTCATTTAGAGTCAAAAGATTAAATGTTAAAATTTCATCATTATAGACCGTTTTGGGAACGTTCGGCATGTCCGGAGTCATCGTTTTTCATCCGAAAATTAATTTTTTGGACTGTACCAAAAATGATTCAAAATGTCAATTGGATCGTGCCTCATGTTGAATAACCACTTTTTAAACCCTCACAGTGACCAAAAGTGCCATTTTTACAGAGTTTTGCTTACTCAAAAGTTTCAGATTTGACCCGTTTCAGGCACAGAAATGACTTTAAACACACTTATTTTAGTTGAAAAAGTCATAATTCACATCCAACAGTCATTTAGAGTCAAAAGATTAAATGTTAAAATTTCATCATTATAGACCGTTTTGGGAACGTTCGGCATGTCCGGAGTCATCGTTTTTCATCCGAAAATTAATTTTTTGGACTGTACCAAAAATGATTCAAAATGTCAATTGGATCGTGCCTCATGTTGAATAACCACTTTTTAAACCCTCACAGTGACCAAAAGTGCCATTTTTACAGAGTTTTGCTTACTCAAAAGTTTCAGATTTGACCCGTTTCAGGCACAGAAATGACTTTAAACACACTTATTTTAGTTGAAAAAGTCATAATTCACATCCAACAGTCATTTAGAGTCAAAAGATTAAATGTTAAAATTTCATCATTATAGACCATTTTGGGAACGTTCGGCATGTCCGGAGTCATCGTTTTTCATCCGAAAATTGATTTTTTGGACTGTACCAAAAATGATTCAAAATGTCAATTGGATCGTGCCTCATGTTGAATAACCACTTTTTAAACCCTCACAGTGACCAAAATGGCCATTTTTACAGAGTTCTGCTTACTCAAAAGCTTCAATTTTGACCCGTTTCAGGCACAGAAATGACTTTAAACACACTTATTTTAGTTGAAAAAGTCATAATTCACATCCAACAGTCATTTAGAGTCAAAAGATTAAATGTTAAAATTTCATCATTACAGACCATTTTGGGAACGTTCGACATGTCCGGAGTCATCGTTTTTCATCCGAAAATCGATTTTTTGGACTGTACCAAAAATGATTCAAAATGTCAATTGGATCGTGCCTCATGTTGAATAACCACTTTTTAAACACTCACGTTGACCAAAATTGCCATTTTTACAGAGTTTTCCTTACTCAAAAGCTTCAATTTTGACCAGTTTCAGTCACAGAAATGACTTTAAACACACTTATTTTAGTTGAAAAAGTCATAATTCACATCCAACAGTCATTTAGAGTCAAAAGATTAAATGTTAAAATTTCATCATTATAGACCATTTTGGGAACGTTCGGCATGTCCGGAGTCATCGTTTTTCATCCGAAAATTGATTTTTTGGACTGTACCAAAAATGATTCAAAATGTCAATTGGATCGTGCCTCATGTTGAATAACCACTTTTTAAACACTCACGTTGACCAAAATTGCCATTTTTACAGAGTTTTCCTTACTCAAAAGCTTCAATTTTGACCAGTTTCAGTCACAGAAATGACTTTAAACACACTTATTTTAGTTGAAAAAGTCATAATTCACATCCAACAGTCATTTAGAGTCAAAAGATTAAATGTTAAAATTTCATCATTATAGACCATTTTGGGAACGTTCGGCATGTCCGGAGTCATCGTTTTTCATCCGAAAATTGATTTTTTGGACTGTACCAAAAATGATTCAAAATGTCAATTGGATCGTGCCTCATGTTGAATAACCACTTTTTAAACCCTCACAGTGACCAAAAGTGCCATTTTTACAGAGTTTTGCTTACTCAAAAGTTTCAATT
This sequence comes from Lissotriton vulgaris, assembly GCF_964263255.1. NCBI lineage: Eukaryota > Metazoa > Chordata > Amphibia > Caudata > Salamandridae > Lissotriton > Lissotriton vulgaris. The sequence continues at coordinate 177,083 of NW_028248002.1, forward strand.
TTGACCCGTTTCAGGCACAGAAATGACTTTAAACACACTTATTTTAGTTGAAAAAGTCATAATTCACATCCAACAGTCATTTAGAGTCAAAAGATTAAATGTTAAAATTTCATCATTATAGACCATTTTGGGAACGTTCGACATGTCCGGAGTCATCGTTTTTTCATCCGAAAATAGATTTTTTGGACTGTACCAAAAATTATTCAAAATGTCAATTGGATCGTGCCTCATGTTGAATAACCACTTTTTAAACCCTCACAGTGACCAAAAGTGCCATTTTTACAGACTTTTGCTTACTCAAAAGTTTCAATTTTGACCCGTTTCAGGCACAGAAATGACTTTAAACACACTTATTTTAGTTGAAAAAGTCATAATTCACATCCAACAGTCATTTAGAGTCAAAAGATTAAATGTTAAAATTTCATCATTATTGACCATTTTGGGAACGTTCGACATGTCCGGAGTCATCGTTTTTCATCCGAAAATTGATTTTTGGGACTGTACCAAAAATGATTCAAAATGTCAATTGGATCGTGCCTCATGTTGAATAACCACTTTTTAAACCCTCACAGTGACCCAAAGTGCCATTTTTACAGAGTTTTGCTTACTCAAAAGCTTCAATTTTGACCCGTTTCAGGCACAGAAATGACTTTAAACACACTTATTTTAGTTGAAAAAGTCATAATTCACACCCAACAGTCATTTAGAGTCAAAAGATTAAATGTTAAAATTTCATCATTATAGACCATTTTGGGAACGTTCGACATGTCCGGAGTCATCGTTTTTCATCCGAAAATTGATTTTTTTGACTGTACCAAAAATGATTCAAAATGTCAATTGGATCGTGCCTCATGTTGAATAACCACTTTTTAAACACTCACGTTGACCAAAATTGCCATTTTTACAGAGTTTTCCTTACTCAAAAGCTTCAATTTTGACCAGTTTCAGTCACAGAAATGACTTTAAACACACTTATTTTAGTTGAAAAAGTCATAATTCACATCCAACAGTCATTTAGAGTCAAAAGATTAAATGTTAAAATTTCATCATTATAGACCATTTTGGGAACGTTCGGCATGTCCGGAGTCATCGTTTTTCATCCGAAAATTGATTTTTTGAACTGTACCAAAAATGATTCAAAATGTCAATTGGATCGTGCCTCATGTTGAATAACCACTTTTTAAACCCTCACAGTGACCAAAATTGCCATTTTTACAGAGTTTTCCTTAGTCAAAAGCTTCAATTTAGACACATTTCAGGCACAGAAATGACTTTAAACACACTTATTTTAGTTGAAAAAGTCATAATTCACATCCAACAGTCATTTAGAGTCAAAAGATTAAATGTTAAAATTTCATCATTATAGACCATTTTGGGAACGTTCGACATGTCCGGAGTCATCGTTTTTTCATCCGAAAATTGATTTTTGGGACTGTACCAAAAATGATTCAAAATGTCAATTGGATCGTGCCTCATGTTGAATAACCACTTTTTAAACCCTCACAGTGACCAAAAGTGCCATTTTTACAGAGTTTTGCTTACTCAAAAGCTTAAATTTTGACCCGTTTCAGGCACAGAAATGACTTTAAACACACTTATTTTAGTTGAAAAAGTCATAATTCACATCCAACAGTCATTTAGAGTCAAAAGATTAAATGTTAAAATTTCATCATTATAGACCATTTTGGGAACGTTCGGCATGTCCGGAGTCATCGTTTTTCATCCGAAAATTGATTTTTTGGACTGTACCAAAAATGATTCAAAATGTCAATTGGATCGTGCCTCATGTTGAATAACCACTTTTTAAACCCTCACAGTGACCAAAATTGCCATTTTTACAGAGTTCTGCTTACTCAAAAGCTTCAATTTTGACCCGTTTCAGGCACAGAAATGACTTTAAACACACTTATTTTAGTTGAAAAAGTCATAATTCACATCCAACAGTCATTTAGAGTCAAAAGATTAAATGTTAAAATTTCATCATTACAGACCATTTTGGGAACGTTCGACATGCCCGGAGTCATCGTTTTTCATCCGAAAATCGATTTTTTGGACTGTACCAAAAATGCTTCAAAATGTCAATTGGATCATGCCTCATGTTGAATAACCACTTTTTAAACCCTCACAGTGACCAAAATTGCCATTTTTACAGAGTTTTGGTTACTCAAAAGCTTCAATTTTGACCCGTTTCAGGCACATAAATGACTTTAAACACACTTATTTTAGTTGAAAAAGTCATAATTCACACCCAACAGTCATTTAGAGTCAAAAGATTAAATGTTAAAATTTCATCATTATAGACCATTTTGGGAACGTTCGACATGTCCGGAGTCATCGTTTTTCATCCGAAAATTGATTTTTTTGACTGTACCAAAAATGATTCAAAATGTCAATTGGATCGTGCCTCATGTTGAATAACCACTTTTTAAACACTCACGTTGACCAAAATTGCCATTTTTACAGAGTTTTCCTTACTCAAAAGCTTCAATTTTGACCAGTTTCAGTCACAGAAATGACTTTAAACACACTTATTTTAGTTGAAAAAGTCATAATTCACATCCAACAGTCATTTAGAGTCAAAAGATTAAATGTTAAAATTTCATCATTATAGACCATTTTGGGAACGTTCGACATGTCCGGAGTCATCGTTTTTTCATCCGAAAATTGATTTTTGGGACTGTACCAAAAATGATTCAAAATGTCAATTGGATCGTGCCTCATGTTGAATAACCACTTTTTAAACCCTCACAGTGACCAAAAGTGCCATTTTTACAGAGTTTTGCTTACTCAAAAGCTTAAATTTTGACCCGTTTCAGGCACAGAAATGACTTTAAACACACTTATTTTAGTTGAAAAAGTCATAATTCACATCCAACAGTCATTTAGAGTCAAAAGATTAAATGTTAAAATTTCATCATTATAGACCATTTTGGGAACGTTCGGCATGTCCGGAGTCATCGTTTTTCATCCGAAAATTGATTTTTTGGACTGTATCAAAAATGATTCAAAATGTCAATTGGATCGTGCCTCATGTTGAATAACCACTTTTTAAACCCTCACAGTGACCAAAAGTACCATTTTTACAGAGTTTTGCTTACTCAAAAGTTTCAATTTTGACCCGTTTCAGGCACAGAAATGACTTTAAACACACTTATTTTAGTTGAAAAAGTCATAATTCACATCCAACAGTCATTTAGAGTCAAAAGATTAAATGTTAAAATTTCATCATTATAGACCATTTTGGGAACGTTCGGCATGTCTGGAGTCATCGTTTTTCATCCGAAAATTGATTTTTTGGACTGTACCAAAAATGATTCAAAATGTCAATTGGATCGTGCCTCATGTTGAATAACCACTTTTTAAACCCTCACAGTGACCAAAATGGCCATTTTTACAGAGTTCTGCTTACTCAAAAGCTTCAATTTTGACCCGTTTCAGGCACAGAAATGACTTTAAACACACTTATTTTAGTTGAAAAAGTCATAATTCACATCCAACAGTCATTTAGAGTCAAAAGATTAAATGTTAAAATTTCATCATTACAGACCATTTTGGGAACGTTCGACATGTCCGGAGTCATCGTTTTTCATCCGAAAATCGATTTTTTGGACTGTACCAAAAATGCTTCAAAATGTCAATTGGATCATGCCTCATGTTGAATAACCACTTTTTAAACCCTCACAGTGACCAAAATTGCCATTTTTACAGAGTTTTGCTTACTCAAAAGCTTCAATTTTGACCCGTTTCAGGCACAGAAATGACTTTAAACACACTTATTTTAGTTGAAAAAGTCATAATTCACACCCAACAGTCATTTAGAGTCAAAAGATTAAATGTTAAAATTTCATCATTATAGACCATTTTGGGAACGTTCGACATGTCCGGAGTCATCGTTTTTCATCCGAAAATTGATTTTTTTGACTGTACCAAAAATGATTCAAAATGTCAATTGGATCGTGCCTCATGGTGAATAACCACTTTTTAAACACTCACGTTGACCAAAATTGCCATTTTTACAGAGTTTTCCTTACTCAAAAGCTTCAATTTTGACCAGTTTCAGTCACAGAAATGACTTTAAACACACTTATTTTAGTTGAAAAAGTCATAATTCACATCCAACAGTCATTTAGAGCCAAAAGATTAAATGTTAAAATTTCATCATTATAGACCATTTTGGGAACGTTCGGCATGTCCGGAGTCATCGTTTTTCATCCGAAAATTGATTTTTTGGACTGTACCAAAAATGATTCAAAATGTCGATTGGATCGTGCCTCATGTTGAATAACCACTTTTTAAACCCTCACAGTGACCAAAAGTGCCATTTTTACAGAGTTTTGCTTACTCAAAAGCTTCAATTTTGACCCGTTTCAGGCACAGAAATGACTTTAAACACACTTATTTTAGTTGAAAAAGTCATAATTCACATCCATCAGTCATTTAGAGTCAAAAGATTAAATGTTAAAATTTCATCATTATAGACCATTTTGGGAACGTTCGACATGTCCGGAGTCATCGTTTTTTCATCCGAAAATTGATTTTTGGGACTGTACCAAAAATGATTCAAAATGTCAATTGGATCGTGCCTCATGTTGAATAACCACTTTTTGAACCCTCACAGTGACCAAAAGAGCCATTTTTACAGAGTTTTGCTTACTCAAAAACTTCAATTTTGACCCGTTTCAGGCACAGAAATGACTTTAAACACACTTATTTTAGTTGAAAAAGTCATAATTCACATCCAACAGTCATTTAGAGTCAAAAGATTAAATGTTAAAATTTCATCATTATAGACCGTTTTGGGAACGTTCGGCATGTCCGGAGTCATCGTTTTTCATCCGAAAATTAATTTTTTGGACTGTACTAAAAATGATTCAAAATGTCAATTGGATCGTGCCTCATGTTGAATAACCACTTTTTAAACCCTCACAGTGACCAAAAGTGCCATTTTTACAGAGTTTTGCTTACTCAAAAGTTTCAGATTTGACCCGTTTCAGGCACAGAAATGACTTTAAACACACTTATTTTAGTTGAAAAAGTCATAATTCACATCCAACAGTCATTTAGAGTCAAAAGATTAAATGTTAAAATTTCATCATTATAGACCGTTTTGGGAACGTTCGGCATGTCCGGAGTCATCGTTTTTCATCCGAAAATTAATTTTTTGGACTGTACCAAAAATGATTCAAAATGTCAATTGGATCGTGCCTCATGTTGAATAACCACTTTTTAAACCCTCACAGTGACCAAAAGTGCCATTTTTACAGAGTTTTGCTTACTCAAAAGTTTCAGATTTGACCCGTTTCAGGCACAGAAATGACTTTAAACACACTTATTTTAGTTGAAAAAGTCATAATTCACATCCAACAGTCATTTAGAGTCAAAAGATTAAATGTTAAAATTTCATCATTATAGACCATTTTGGGAACGTTCGGCATGTCCGGAGTCATCGTTTTTCATCCGAAAATTGATTTTTTGGACTGTACCAAAAATGATTCAAAATGTCAATTGGATCGTGCCTCATGTTGAATAACCACTTTTTAAACCCTCACAGTGACCAAAATGGCCATTTTTACAGAGTTCTGCTTACTCAAAAGCTTCAATTTTGACCCGTTTCAGGCACAGAAATGACTTTAAACACACTTATTTTAGTTGAAAAAGTCATAATTCACATCCAACAGTCATTTAGAGTCAAAAGATTAAATGTTAAAATTTCATCATTACAGACCATTTTGGGAACGTTCGACATGTCCGGAGTCATCGTTTTTCATCCGAAAATCGATTTTTTGGACTGTACCAAAAATGATTCAAAATGTCAATTGGATCATGCCTCATGTTGAATAACCACTTTTTAAACCCTCACAGTGACCAAAATTGCCATTTTTACAGAGTTTTGCTTACTCAAAAGCTTCAATTTTGACCCGTTTCAGGCACAGAAATGACTTTAAACACACTTATTTTAGTTGAAAAAGTCATAATTCACACCCAACAGTCATTTAGAGTCAAAAGATTAAATGTTAAAATTTCATCATTATAGACCATTTTGGGAACGTTCGACATGTCCGGAGTCATCGTTTTTCATCCGAAAATTGATTTTTTTGACTGTACCAAAAATGATTCAAAATGTCAATTGGATCGTGCCTCATGTTGAATAACCACTTTTTAAACACTCACGTTGACCAAAATTGCCATTTTTACAGAGTTTTCCTTACTCAAAAGCTTCAATTTTGACCAGTTTCAGTCACAGAAATGACTTTAAACACACTTATTTTAGTCGAAAAAGTCATAATTCACATCCAACAGTCATTTAGAGTCAAAAGATTAAATGTTAAAATTTCATCATTATAGACCATTTTGGGAACGTTCGGCATGTCCGGAGTCATCGTTTTTCATCCGAAAATTGATTTTTTGGACTGTACCAAAAATGATTCAAAATGTCAATTGGATCGTGCCTCATGTTGAATAACCACTTTTTAAACACTCACGTTGACCAAAATTGCCATTTTTACAGAGTTTTCCTTACTCAAAAGCTTCAATTTTGACCAGTTTCAGTCACAGAAATGACTTTAAACACACTTATTTTAGTTGAAAAAGTCATAATTCACATCCAACAGTCATTTAGAGTCAAAAGATTAAATGTTAAAATTTCATCATTATAGACCATTTTGGGAACGTTCGGCATGTCCGGAGTCATCGTTTTTCATCCGAAAATTGATTTTTTGGACTGTACCAAAAATGATTCAAAATGTCAATTGGATCGTGCCTCATGTTGAATAACCACTTTTTAAACCCTCACAGTGACCAAAAGTGCCATTTTTACAGAGTTTTGCTTACTCAAAAGTTTCAATTTTGACCCGTTTCAGGCACAGAAATGACTTTAAACACACTTATTTTAGTTGAAAAAGTCATAATTCACATCCAACAGTCATTTAGAGTCAAAAGATTAAATGTTAAAATTTCATCATTATAGACCATTTTGGGAACGTTCGACATGTCCGGAGTCATCGTTTTTTCATCCGAAAATAGATTTTTTGGACTGTACCAAAAATTATTCAAAATGTCAATTGGATCGTGCCTCATGTTGAATAACCACTTTTTAAACCCTCACAGTGACCAAAAGTGCCATTTTTACAGACTTTTGCTTACTCAAAAGTTTCAATTTTGACCCGTTTCAGGCACAGAAATGACTTTAAACACACTTATTTTAGTTGAAAAAGTCATAATTCACATCCAACAGTCATTTAGAGTCAAAAGATTAAATGTTAAAATTTCATCATTATTGACCATTTTGGGAACGTTCGACATGTCCGGAGTCATCGTTTTTCATCCGAAAATTGATTTTTGGGACTGTACCAAAAATGATTCAAAATGTCAATTGGATCGTGCCTCATGTTGAATAACCACTTTTTAAACCCTCACAGTGACCCAAAGTGCCATTTTTACAGAGTTTTGCTTACTCAAAAGCTTCAATTTTGACCCGTTTCAGGCACAGAAATGACTTTAAACACACTTATTTTAGTTGAAAAAGTCATAATTCACACCCAACAGTCATTTAGAGTCAAAAGATTAAATGTTAAAATTTCATCATTATAGACCATTTTGGGAACGTTCGACATGTCCGGAGTCATCGTTTTTCATCCGAAAATTGATTTTTTTGACTGTACCAAAAATGATTCAAAATGTCAATTGGATCGTGCCTCATGTTGAATAACCACTTTTTAAACACTCACGTTGACCAAAATTGCCATTTTTACAGAGTTTTCCTTACTCAAAAGCTTCAATTTTGACCAGTTTCAGTCACAGAAATGACTTTAAACACACTTATTTTAGTTGAAAAAGTCATAATTCACATCCAACAGTCATTTAGAGTCAAAAGATTAAATGTTAAAATTTCATCATTATAGACCATTTTGGGAACGTTCGGCATGTCCGGAGTCATCGTTTTTCATCCGAAAATTGATTTTTTGAACTGTACCAAAAATGATTCAAAATGTCAATTGGATCATGCCTCATGTTGAATAACCACTTTTTAAACCCTCACAGTGACCAAAATTGCCATTTTTACAGAGTTTTCCTTAGTCAAAAGCTTCAATTTAGACACATTTCAGGCACAGAAATGACTTTAAACACACTTATTTTAGTTGAAAAAGTCATAATTCACATCCAACAGTCATTTAGAGTCAAAAGATTAAATGTTAAAATTTCATCATTATAGACCATTTTGGGAACGTTCGACATGTCCGGAGTCATCGTTTTTTCATCCGAAAATTGATTTTTGGGACTGTACCAAAAATGATTCAAAATGTCAATTGGATCGTGCCTCATGTTGAATAACCACTTTTTAAACCCTCACAGTGACCAAAAGTGCCATTTTTACAGAGTTTTGCTTACTCAAAAGCTTAAATTTTGACCCGTTTCAGGCACAGAAATGACTTTAAACACACTTATTTTAGTTGAAAAAGTCATAATTCACATCCAACAGTCATTTAGAGTCAAAAGATTAAATGTTAAAATTTCATCATTATAGACCATTTTGGGAACGTTCGGCATGTCCGGAGTCATCGTTTTTCATCCGAAAATTGATTTTTTGGACTGTACCAAAAATGATTCAAAATGTCAATTGGATCGTGCCTCATGTTGAATAACCACTTTTTAAACCCTCACAGTGACCAAAATTGCCATTTTTACAGAGTTCTGCTTACTCAAAAGCTTCAATTTTGACCCGTTTCAGGCACAGAAATGACTTTAAACACACTTATTTTAGTTGAAAAAGTCATAATTCACATCCAACAGTCATTTAGAGTCAAAAGATTAAATGTTAAAATTTCATCATTACAGACCATTTTGGGAACGTTCGACATGCCCGGAGTCATCGTTTTTCATCCGAAAATCGATTTTTTGGACTGTACCAAAAATGCTTCAAAATGTCAATTGGATCATGCCTCATGTTGAATAACCACTTTTTAAACCCTCACAGTGACCAAAATTGCCATTTTTACAGAGTTTTGGTTACTCAAAAGCTTCAATTTTGACCCGTTTCAGGCACATAAATGACTTTAAACACACTTATTTTAGTTGAAAAAGTCATAATTCACACCCAACAGTCATTTAGAGTCAAAAGATTAAATGTTAAAATTTCATCATTATAGACCATTTTGGGAACGTTCGACATGTCCGGAGTCATCGTTTTTCATCCGAAAATTGATTTTTTTGACTGTACCAAAAATGATTCAAAATGTCAATTGGATCGTGCCTCATGTTGAATAACCACTTTTTAAACACTCACGTTGACCAAAATTGCCATTTTTACAGAGTTTTCCTTACTCAAAAGCTTCAATTTTGACCAGTTTCAGTCACAGAAATGACTTTAAACACACTTATTTTAGTTGAAAAAGTCATAATTCACATCCAACAGTCATTTAGAGTCAAAAGATTAAATGTTAAAATTTCATCATTATAGACCATTTTGGGAACGTTCGACATGTCCGGAGTCATCGTTTTTTCATCCGAAAATTGATTTTTGGGACTGTACCAAAAATGATTCAAAATGTCAATTGGATCGTGCCTCATGTTGAATAACCACTTTTTAAACCCTCACAGTGACCAAAAGTGCCATTTTTACAGAGTTTTGCTTACTCAAAAGCTTAAATTTTGACCCGTTTCAGGCACAGAAATGACTTTAAACACACTTATTTTAGTTGAAAAAGTCATAATTCACATCCAACAGTCATTTAGAGTCAAAAGATTAAATGTTAAAATTTCATCATTATAGACCATTTTGGGAACGTTCGGCATGTCCGGAGTCATCGTTTTTCATCCGAAAATTGATTTTTTGGACTGTATCAAAAATGATTCAAAATGTCAATTGGATCGTGCCTCATGTTGAATAACCACTTTTTAAACCCTCACAGTGACCAAAAGTACCATTTTTACAGAGTTTTGCTTACTCAAAAGTTTCAATTTTGACCCGTTTCAGGCACAGAAATGACTTTAAACACACTTATTTTAGTTGAAAAAGTCATAATTCACATCCAACAGTCATTTAGAGTCAAAAGATTAAATGTTAAAATTTCATCATTATAGACCATTTTGGGAACGTTCGGCATGTCTGGAGTCATCGTTTTTCATCCGAAAATTGATTTTTTGGACTGTACCAAAAATGATTCAAAATGTCAATTGGATCGTGCCTCATGTTGAATAACCACTTTTTAAACCCTCACAGTGACCAAAATGGCCATTTTTACAGAGTTCTGCTTACTCAAAAGCTTCAATTTTGACCCGTTTCAGGCACAGAAATGACTTTAAACACACTTATTTTAGTTGAAAAAGTCATAATTCACATCCAACAGTCATTTAGAGTCAAAAGATTAAATGTTAAAATTTCATCATTACAGACCATTTTGGGAACGTTCGACATGTCCGGAGTCATCGTTTTTCATCCGAAAATCGATTTTTTGGACTGTACCAAAAATGCTTCAAAATGTCAATTGGATCATGCCTCATGTTGAATAACCACTTTTTAAACCCTCACAGTGACCAAAATTGCCATTTTTACAGAGTTTTGCTTACTCAAAAGCTTCAATTTTGACCCGTTTCAGGCACAGAAATGACTTTAAACACACTTATTTTAGTTGAAAAAGTCATAATTCACACCCAACAGTCATTTAGAGTCAAAAGATTAAATGTTAAAATTTCATCATTATAGACCATTTTGGGAACGTTCGACATGTCCGGAGTCATCGTTTTTCATCCGAAAATTGATTTTTTTGACTGTACCAAAAATGATTCAAAATGTCAATTGGATCGTGCCTCATGTTGAATAACCACTTTTTAAACACTCACGTTGACCAAAATTGCCATTTTTACAGAGTTTTCCTTACTCAAAAGCTTCAATTTTGACCAGTTTCAGTCACAGAAATGACTTTAAACACACTTATTTTAGTTGAAAAAGTCATAATTCACATCCAACAGTCATTTAGAGCCAAAAGATTAAATGTTAAAATTTCATCATTATAGACCATTTTGGGAACGTTCGGCATGTCCGGAGTCATCGTTTTTCATCCGAAAATTGATTTTTTGGACTGTACCAAAAATGATTCAAAATGTCGATTGGATCGTGCCTCATGTTGAATAACCACTTTTTAAACCCTCACAGTGACCAAAAGTGCCATTTTTACAGAGTTTTGCTTACTCAAAAGCTTCAATTTTGACCCGTTTCAGGCACAGAAATGACTTTAAACACACTTATTTTAGTTGAAAAAGTCATAATTCACATCCATCAGTCATTTAGAGTCAAAAGATTAAATGTTAAAATTTCATCATTATAGACCATTTTGGGAACGTTCGACATGTCCGGAGTCATCGTTTTTTCATCCGAAAATTGATTTTTGGGACTGTACCAAAAATGATTCAAAATGTCAATTGGATCGTGCCTCATGTTGAATAACCACTTTTTGAACCCTCACAGTGACCAAAAGAGCCATTTTTACAGAGTTTTGCTTACTCAAAAACTTCAATTTTGACCCGTTTCAGGCACAGAAATGACTTTAAACACACTTATTTTAGTTGAAAAAGTCATAATTCACATCCAACAGTCATTTAGAGTCAAAAGATTAAATGTTAAAATTTCATCATTATAGACCGTTTTGGGAACGTTCGGCATGTCCGGAGTCATCGTTTTTCATCCGAAAATTAATTTTTTGGACTGTACCAAAAATGATTCAAAATGTCAATTGGATCGTGCCTCATGTTGAATAACCACTTTTTAAACCCTCACAGTGACCAAAAGTGCCATTTTTACAGAGTTTTGCTTACTCAAAAGTTTCAGATTTGACCCGTTTCAGGCACAGAAATGACTTTAAACACACTTATTTTAGTTGAAAAAGTCATAATTCACATCCAACAGTCATTTAGAGTCAAAAGATTAAATGTTAAAATTTCATCATTATAGACCGTTTTGGGAACGTTCGGCATGTCCGGAGTCATCGTTTTTCATCCGAAAATTAATTTTTTGGACTGTACCAAAAATGATTCAAAATGTCAATTGGATCGTGCCTCATGTTGAATAACCACTTTTTAAACCCTCACAGTGACCAAAAGTGCCATTTTTACAGAGTTTTGCTTACTCAAAAGTTTCAGATTTGACCCGTTTCAGGCACAGAAATGACTTTAAACACACTTATTTTAGTTGAAAAAGTCATAATTCACATCCAACAGTCATTTAGAGTCAAAAGATTAAATGTTAAAATTTCATCATTATAGACCATTTTGGGAACGTTCGGCATGTCCGGAGTCATCGTTTTTCATCCGAAAATTGATTTTTTGGACTGTACCAAAAATGATTCAAAATGTCAATTGGATCGTGCCTCATGTTGAATAACCACTTTTTAAACCCTCACAGTGACCAAAATGGCCATTTTTACAGAGTTCTGCTTACTCAAAAGCTTCAATTTTGACCCGTTTCAGGCACAGAAATGACTTTAAACACACTTATTTTAGTTGAAAAAGTCATAATTCACATCCAACAGTCATTTAGAGTCAAAAGATTAAATGTTAAAATTTCATCATTACAGACCATTTTGGGAACGTTCGACATGTCCGGAGTCATCGTTTTTCATCCGAAAATCGATTTTTTGGACTGTACCAAAAATGATTCAAAATGTCAATTGGATCATGCCTCATGTTGAATAACCACTTTTTAAACCCTCACAGTGACCAAAATTGCCATTTTTACAGAGTTTTGCTTACTCAAAAGCTTCAATTTTGACCCGTTTCAGGCACAGAAATGACTTTAAACACACTTATTTTAGTTGAAAAAGTCATAATTCACACCCAACAGTCATTTAGAGTCAAAAGATTAAATGTTAAAATTTCATCATTATAGACCATTTTGGGAACGTTCGACATGTCCGGAGTCATCGTTTTTCATCCGAAAATTGATTTTTTGACTGTACCAAAAATGATTCAAAATGTCAATTGGATCGTGCCTCATGTTGAATAACCACTTTTTAAACACTCACGTTGACCAAAATTGCCATTTTTACAGAGTTTTCCTTACTCAAAAGCTTCAATTTTGACCAGTTTCAGTCACAGAAATGACTTTAAACACACTTATTTTAGTTGAAAAAGTCATAATTCACATCCAACAGTCATTTAGAGTCAAAAGATTAAATGTTAAAATTTCATCATTATAGACCATTTTGGGAACGTTCGGCATGTCCGGAGTCATCGTTTTTCATCCGAAAATTGATTTTTTGGACTGTACCAAAAATGATTCAAAATGTCAATTGGATCGTGCCTCATGTTGAATAACCACTTTTTAAACACTCACGTTGACCAAAATTGCCATTTTTACAGAGTTTTCCTTACTCAAAAGCTTCAATTTTGACCAGTTTCAGTCACAGAAATGACTTTAAACACACTTATTTTAGTTGAAAAAGTCATAATTCACATCCAACAGTCATTTAGAGTCAAAAGATTAAATGTTAAAATTTCATCATTATAGACCATTTTGGGAACGTTCGGCATGTCCGGAGTCATCGTTTTTCATCCGAAAATTGATTTTTTGGACTGTACCAAAAATGATTCAAAATGTCAATTGGATCGTGCCTCATGTTGAATAACCACTTTTTAAACCCTCACAGTGACCAAAAGTGCCATTTTTACAGAGTTTTGCTTACTCAAAAGTTTCAATTTTGACCCGTTTCAGGCACAGAAATGACTTTAAACACACTTATTTTAGTTGAAAAAGTCATAATTCACATCCAACAGTCATTTAGAGTCAAAAGATTAAATGTTAAAATTTCATCATTATAGACCATTTTGGGAACGTTCGACATGTCCGGAGTCATCGTTTTTTCATCCGAAAATAGATTTTTTGGACTGTACCAAAAATTATTCAAAATGTCAATTGGATCGTGCCTCATGTTGAATAACCACTTTTTAAACCCTCACAGTGACCAAAAGTGCCATTTTTACAGACTTTTGCTTACTCAAAAGTTTCAATTTTGACCCGTTTCAGGCACAGAAATGACTTTAAACACACTTATTTTAGTTGAAAAAGTCATAATTCACATCCAACAGTCATTTAGAGTCAAAAGATTAATGTTAAAATTTCATCATTATGACCATTTTGGGAACGTTCGACATGTCCGGAGTCATCGTTTTTCATCGAAAATTGATTTTTGGGACTGTACCAAAAATGATTCAAAATGTCAATTGGATCGTGCCTCATGTTGAATAACCACTTTTTAAACCCTCACAGTGACCCAAAGTGCCATTTTTTACAGAGTTTTGCTTACTCAAAGCTTCAATTTTGACCCGTTTCAGGCACAGAAATGACTTTAAACACACTTATTTTAGTTGAAAAAGTCATAATTCACACCCAACAGTCATTTAGAGTCAAAAGATTAAATGTTAAAATTTCATCATTATAGACCATTTTGGGAACGTTCGACATGTCCGGAGTCATCGTTTTTCATCCGAAAATTGATTTTTTTGACTGTACCAAAAATGATTCAAAATGTCAATTGGATCGTGCCTCATGTTGAATAACCACTTTTTAAACACTCACGTTGACCAAAATTGCCATTTTTACAGAGTTTTCCTTACTCAAAAGCTTCAATTTTGACCAGTTTCAGTCACAGAAATGACTTTAAACACACTTATTTTAGTTGAAAAAGTCATAATTCACATCCAACAGTCATTTAGAGTCAAAAGATTAAATGTTAAAATTTCATCATTATAGACCATTTTGGGAACGTTCGGCATGTCCGGAGTCATCGTTTTTCATCCGAAAATTGAATTTTTTGAACTGTACCAAAAATGATTCAAAATGTCAATTGGATCGTGCCTCATGTTGAATAACCACTTTTTAAACCCTCACAGTGACCAAAATTGCCATTTTTACAGAGTTTTCCTTAGTCAAAAGCTTCAATTTAGACACATTTCAGGCACAGAAATGACTTTAAACACACTTATTTTAGTTGAAAAAGTCATAATTCACATCCAACAGTCATTTAGAGTCAAAAGATTAAATGTTAAAATTTCATCATTATAGACCATTTTGGGAACGTTCGACATGTCCGGAGTCATCGTTTTTTCATCCGAAAATTGATTTTTGGGACTGTACCAAAAATGATTCAAAATGTCAATTGGATCGTGCCTCATGTTGAATAACCACTTTTTAAACCCTCACAGTGACCAAAAGTGCCATTTTTACAGAGTTTTGCTTACTCAAAAGCTTAAATTTTGACCCGTTTCAGGCACAGAAATGACTTTAAACACACTTATTTTAGTTGAAAAAGTCATAATTCACATCCAACAGTCATTTAGAGTCAAAAGATTAAATGTTAAAATTTCATCATTATAGACCATTTTGGGAACGTTCGGCATGTCCGGAGTCATCGTTTTTCATCCGAAAATTGATTTTTTGGACTGTACCAAAAATGATTCAAAATGTCAATTGGATCGTGCCTCATGTTGAATAACCACTTTTTAAACCCTCACAGTGACCAAAATTGCCATTTTTACAGAGTTCTGCTTACTCAAAAGCTTCAATTTTGACCCGTTTCAGGCACAGAAATGACTTTAAACACACTTATTTTAGTTGAAAAAGTCATAATTCACATCCAACAGTCATTTAGAGTCAAAAGATTAAATGTTAAAATTTCATCATTACAGACCATTTTGGGAACGTTCGACATGCCCGGAGTCATCGTTTTTCATCCGAAAATCGATTTTTTGGACTGTACCAAAAATGCTTCAAAATGTCAATTGGATCATGCCTCATGTTGAATAACCACTTTTTAAACCCTCACAGTGACCAAAATTGCCATTTTTACAGAGTTTTGGTTACTCAAAAGCTTCAATTTTGACCCGTTTCAGGCACATAAATGACTTTAAACACACTTATTTTAGTTGAAAAAGTCATAATTCACACCCAACAGTCATTTAGAGTCAAAAGATTAAATGTTAAAATTTCATCATTATAGACCATTTTGGGAACGTTCGACATGTCCGGAGTCATCGTTTTTCATCCGAAAATTGATTTTTTTGACTGTACCAAAAATGATTCAAAATGTCAATTGGATCGTGCCTCATGTTGAATAACCACTTTTTAAACACTCACGTTGACCAAAATTGCCATTTTTACAGAGTTTTCCTTACTCAAAAAGCTTCAATTTTGACCAGTTTCAGTCACAGAAATGACTTAAACACACTTATGTTTAGTTGAAAAAGTCATAATTCACATCCAACAGTCATTTAGAGTCAAAAAGATTAAATGTTAAAATTTCATCATTATAGACCATTTTGGAACGTTCGACAGTCCGGAGTCATCGTTTTTTTCATCCGAAAATTGATTTTTGGGACTGTACCAAAAATGATTCAAAATGTCAATTGGATCGTGCCTCATGTTGAATAACCACTTTTTAAACCCTCACAGTGACCAAAAGTGCCATTTTTACAGAGTTTTGCTTACTCAAAAGCTTAAATTTTGAACCCGTTTCAGGCACAGAAATGACTTTAAACACACTTATTTTATGTTGAAAAAGTCATAATTCACATCCAACAGTCATTTAGAGTCAAAAGATTAAATGTTAAAATTTTCATCATTATAGACCATTTTGGGAACGTTCGGCATGTCCGGAGTCATCGTTTTTCATCCGAAAATTGATTTTTGGACTGTATCAAAAATGATTCAAAATGTCAATTGATCGTGCCTCATGTTGAATAACCACTTTTTAACCCTCACAGTGACCAAAAGTACCATTTTTACAGAGTTTTGCTTACTCAAAAGTTTCAATTTTGACCCGGTTTCAGGCACAGAAATGACTTTAAACACACTTATTTTAGTTGAAAAAGGCATA